>NW_028277098.1:78412121-78715151 GCF_059951505.1 Python bivittatus
GCCTCATCACTTAGTACGATGTGAATCCCTCTCTTTCTCTCTCCCCCCCCCCCACTAAAAATATTTCCCAAAGTTTATTTAACTAATCAGAAACATACTTTTAAAAAATATTTATGGGAACTTTTTTTTAAACAAAAGATAACCTTTTCCTGTATTCATTATTGAAAATACAAAGAAAGAAGTTCAGAAATTAGGGAAAAGGAAGGAAGGAATCTATTAGATGAACTATATTCTTGCATCAATAAACTCACAAAACCAATAAACCTGTGAGGCTGAAATCACAAAAAACTTCATCCTTTAAATTTATAAGACACATTATCATTTTCTTCAAATGTCTCAACAACCACCATACAGAAGACGGAGCAAATTTGTTTCTTCATGTTTAGAGAGGAAGTCTAGAACAAAACAATTGAAATTTCAAGGAAACAGATTTCAACCAGCATTATGAGTACTTCCCAATAGCAAGAGCTCTTTAACAGTGGAAGAGGTATTCCAGCAGGGTTTGTAGCTACATTGTGTGCAAAATATACTTCAGTGATTAGGAGTTGACCTGAATGTCATCCATGCTTCCTTCCACCTGTAAAATCTAGATTTTTAAAGCTCATTGCATTCTGGGGATTTTTCCTGCAGTGCTCAACTACATATAGATCAGTTAAATATGCTATGTCACATGAGTCAAGTTTGGAAAATACAGTAAAAACAAACAAACAAAAAACTGGTTATTGATCCCATCTCCCAGTTAACTGATTCACCTTACTGTGCTGGCATGTACATATGATCTCTGATGACTCAGTCATCTGGCAGCCATTAATTTTCATTCTCCCACAAAGGAAATAAGGACATTATAATTTCTTTCCCCACTTCTTGCTTGCTTTATTTTTCTCTCCTCCAGAAGTGTCGGTGGGGGTGGGGGGTGGGGGGAAGAGTAGTGGTAGAGTATATATCAATATCTCGTTTTGGCCATAGATGGGATAAAAAACAAAACAACAATGGAGTGCCTAAAGAAGCCATATTTCCATATCCCTCTCTAGGATTTTGTCTTACATCAGGAGTAATTTGCCTGTATATGGGACATGACTGGGTATGGGACATAGTGTGACAAGACTGGGTGGACTCATCAACATAGGACATGATTGGGAATACTCACTATCTCATTGGGCCAAACTATTTGGAGATAGTTGATTATATCAATTTACTCTTGCTTAGTAATCTCACAACACACTAACCCACTCCATCCCACCCCTTTAACCCAATTATGAGTGTTCTAGGAACAGAGCCAATAGAGTAGGAGAAAGGGCAATAGCCTAAATGCATCACTTTTACCAGGTGATAAAGAGATTGGCAAGAAAGGACTGTTATTGTTTCACTGTTAAATGGTGTTTTAATAGTCTCCATCTGGACTGCAGATGCTGACCAGCAGAGCTCAACTTGATTTTTCTTTTTCTTCCTTTTTTAAGCCAATATATTCGGAGTCTTGATATACTTTTGTTTTCATTTTCTCAGCACATTTTATTCAATTTTATTAGGTCATTTAGCAAATAATTTTAATTTTCTGCTTAGATCTGACTTTCTGGAAGTAATGTACTGTTGTACAGTTAATGAGTCTGCTAATAAGCTCCAAGAAAATGTGATTTGCAAATCATTCCCTGACATAACTGTCACTCAGACCCTATGCCAATTAGCATAACCATTAGCAACTATCCCCTAAGAGGTCCTTGAAATTTAAATGAGATTTCCCAAGATCCCTTTTTTACCAGGATAGGGGTTTCTTCCTTATATAAGGCCACGGTTGAGGAAAAAGAAACTGTAGTTTTTAAGAAAAAATAGATATCTTTGAAGGTAAATGGTCGCCTGGGCTTTTCTAACACTGCATTGCATTAATATACAGATGTGTTTATTTATTCTGCTAATGATGTTTAAAGTGATTGAGCTGCATAGAAGGGTACAGCGTGAGAGTAGTGCAAAAGGAAAGCCGCCTGAAATTATCTGGTACAATACAATCTATTATCAACACCCACACATTCTGGTGTGGTGGAGAGGCCTGAAATGAAGAATTTCACCAGAAGTGACAGCCAACACTAATGTTCTTAACAATAAGCTGTCTTTCATATGCAGTCTAAAGGAGATCTTCATTTAAGAAGTTCCATTGCTCCCTTCAGTTTAACATTGAAAACTTACATGCATCAGGTTGATTCAGTTGATATGTTTTACATCTAACTTTCTTTCATCCATACATCAAAACTGCTTTCATTTGGATTCATTTTTGCTTCTAAATGTTACAGGTCACCACATAAATGGAGTAGCAGTATCTAGTTGTGCTCTCCTTTATTCCTCTAAAGTTGACAATGTCTGCCATTTCGATGCTTCTTGACTAAATTACAATAAATTTAAAAGGCCCACAGTTATAAACCTTTATATACTTTAGAATGGAAAAGGGTTCAACAGCCTCTTGTGTTACTGAGTGGGAAGCATGCAAGACATAGCTATGTTGCACAAGGAGAAAGAGTATGTGACAAGGAAAAAGATTATCCAGGAAGGCATTCATTTTATCCATATTTACAAAGAGGGAGAGGCTCCAGGCTAGAAACCAGGAGACTCTGAGTTCTAGTCCTGCCTTAGGCATGAAAGCCAGCTGGGTGACTTTGGGCCAGTCACTCTCTCTTAGCCCAATTCACCTCAAGGGGTTGTTGTTGTGGGGAAAATAGGAAGTGGAGGGAGTATTAGGTATGTTCACCACCCTGAGTTATTTATAAAAAATAATAAAGGCAGGATAAAAATTTTTCAAAAGTATATGTGAAGTACATATTTTTGTTAAGTGTATGTATGTACATACATATGTGTGTGTGTGTATACACACACACTTACGTACATACATATATACATACTGTATATATACACATATGCCTGCCAGTCATCAGATACCCTGCTGGTATAGTGAGCTGGCCAAAGGAAGACATGGAGGCTGCCAATATAAAGACGCGGAAGCTTCTCACAATGTATGGAGGTTTCCACCCCAAGCCCAACACCCAGAGACTGTACACCAGCCAGAAAGTGGGCGGGCAGGGTCTGGTGACTATCAAAGCCACTGTCCTGGATGAAACCCAGAGCATCCAGGAGTACATCAGTAAGATGGTACCCAAAGATGAGCTGCTGAGAGATGCCTGAGGCAGCAGCAGACATGGGAGGAAGTTCAAGTGGAGGACGTACCATGGCAAGACAGGTACAGTAATACCTCAGTTCACGAATGCTTCTGTTCATGAACAATTTGGTTCGCGAACAGCAGCGTTCGCAAAATTTTGCTTCCATTCGCGAACTCTGCATCGGGTGATGAACACAACCCTCAGCCATCTTCCCTGCTCTGACACGTGGTCATGGCTTCCTCTAGGTGAGATAGTGGTCACAGACAGACACTTGCTGTGAAGCTTTTTGGTGTGCTTTTTAGCACATACAGTACATCCAGCATGGCTCCAAAGAAAGTGCAGAGCAGTAATGAAGGTGACAAGAATGTGCAGAACGGTAATGAAGGTGACAAGAATGTGCAGAGCAATAATGAAGGTAACAAGAAAGTGCAGAGGAAGAATGGTAAGAAGTTTTTGAAGAAAATAACCATTGAATTGAAGAAGGAAATTGTAGAAAAGCATGAGCGTGGTATTCGTGTGACTGATCTGCCTCGGAGTACAAGATGGCGAAGTCGACAATCTCAACTATTTTGAAGAATAAAGATGCCATCAAAGGAGCTGATGTGGCAAAAGGAGTAACAATGTTAACCAACCAAAGGACACAAGTGCTGGAAGAGGTGGAAAAACTTTTGTTAGTGTGGTTGAATGAGAAACAGCTGGCAGGTGATAGCATTAGTGAAGCTATGATCTGTGAAAAAGCCAGGAAATTGCACAGTGATTTACTGCAAAAAAACCCTTCTACAAGTGCAACAAGTGAAGAATTTAAAGCCAGTAGAAGGTGGTTTGATAAATTCTGCAAGAGAAGTGGCATCCATAGTGTGACAAGACATGGTGAGGCTTCCAGTTCTGACAAGGCCGCTGCAGAAGCCTACAAGAAAGAATTTGTGGAATTCATGAAGGCAGAAGGATTTGTCGCTCAACAACTGTTCAGCTATGATGAAACAGGGTTCTTCTGGAAGAAGATGCTAAACAGAACCTATATCACGCAGGAGGAAAAGGCACTGCCGGGCCACAAGCCCATGAAGGACAGATTGACCCTTTTGCTGTGTGCGAACGCAAGCGCCAAGCTGAAGATTAAGCCACTACTGGTGTACCATTCCGAGACCCCTCGTGCATTCAAGGAACAGAATGTGAACAAGGCCAGACTGCCTGTCATGTGGAGGGCCAATGCAAAAGCTTGGGTCACAAGGCAATTGTTCATGGAATGGCTGCATGAGGTGTTCGTACCCACCATTAAAAAATATCTTTCTGACAACCAACTTCCTGAAAGGTGCTTTCTTCTGATGGACAATGCCCCGGCACACCCTCCAGCCTTGGTGGGTGATATGGATGCTGAATATGACTTCATAAAGGTCAAGCTCCTCCCCCTCAACACAACACCTTTTCTGCAGCCCATGGACCAGCAAGTGATCTGCAACTTCAAGAAGCTGTACAGAAAGGTGCTCTTCACCAGGTGTTTTAATGTCACTGAAGAGATGTCCTTGACTCTGAAAGAATTCTGGAAGAAACATTTCAGTGTCCTCCACTGCATCAAGCTCATTGACAAAGCCTGGGAAGATGTCACATACCGGACTTTAAACTCAGCCTGGAGGAAACTGTGGCCATAATGTGTCACTGAATGTGACTTTGAAGGGTCTGATGCAGAGGTAGCGGAGGAGATTGTGTCTGTGTGCAAGAATATGGGCCTGGACGTCGATGGTGCAGACATAGAGGAGCTTGTTGAGGACCATAAGGAGGAGCTGACCACAGAAGAACTTGCTGAACTCCAGAGTGAGCAGCAGAAGGCGCTTGTTGAGGAGCATTCCACTGAGGAAGAGGAAGACAGGGAGGAGGTTAGCAGTGATGTGATAAAATCCATTATGGAAAAATGGAATGAGTGCCAGGATGTCTTTGAGAAGCACCACCCCAACATAACTGTAACGAACAGAGTGTTGAATCTGATGAACGATAACGTGGTCTCTCATTTCCGGAGGGTTATGCAGCACAGGAAAAAACAAGTGACATTAGACAGATTTTTCGCCAAAACTGAGCCTGCAGCTAAGAGACAAAGAAGAGAGGAAACCCCTGAAGGAGATCTCCCCAATGTCCCTATGGAGGGGGACTCTCCCTCCAAACAATAACTGGGGAAATAAATAAATAAATAAATAAATAAATAAAATGGGGAAATTTGATTCAGTTCGCGATCAATTTGGTTCGCAACCAGAATCATGGAATGAATTAAGTTCGTGAACCGAGGTACCACTGTATGTACCATGTACCATCGACAGATAGCTGAGGTGGCTGACATTGGGAAATCCTACCAGTGGCTGGAAAGGGCTGGACTAAAAGAAAACACTGAGGCATTGATCATACCAGCACAAGAACAGGCACTAAACACCAGATCCATAGAAGCAGGGATCTACCACACTAGACAGGACCCAAGGTGCAGATTGTGCAAAGAGGCCTCAGAGACAGTCCAACACATAGTGCCAGGGTGTAAGATGCAGGGAGGAACAGCATACACTAAGTGATACAACCAAGTAGCTGGCATTGTGTACAGGAACATCTGCACAGTGTATGGGCTAGACCCTCTCAAATCCAGATGGGAGATTCCACAGAAGGTCGTGGAGAATAACAGGGCTAAGATCCTGTGGGACTTCCAGATCCAGACAGACAGGCAAGTATTGGCCAATCAACCAGACATCATGGTAGTAGACAAGAACCAGAAGACAGCGGTGGTGATAGATGTAGCAGTGCCAGGTAATAGCAACATCAGGAAGAAGGAGTATGAGAAGCTGGAGAAGTAACAGGGCCTGAAGGAAGAACTAGAGAGGATGTGGAAAGTAAAGGCCAAAGTGGTCCCAGTGGTGGTAGGAGCACTCGGGGCTGTGACTGCTAAGCTGGGAGAGTGGCTCCAACAGATCCCAGGAACAACATCAGAGCTCTCCGTCCAGAACAGTGCAGTGCTAAGAACAGCTAAGATACTGTGCAGAACCCTCAAACTCCCAGGCCTCTTGTAGAGGACCTGAGATTGAGGAACAGACATACCACCCATAGGGATGAGAGATATACAGTATATGCATATATATGCATACACACACACACACACACACATATATACACACATACATAGAATAGAATAGAATAGAATAGAATAGAATAGAATAGAATAGAATAGAATAGAAATCTTTATTGTCATTGTACAACTTGTACAACGAAATTAATGCCACCCCAGTGCAGCTTTAAAAATATAAAAACACATAAAACACATAAAACACATAACACACATAAAACACATATAACACAACCTTCACATTCCATATTGCACAACCCCTGATGCTGCATTAATACTGCACTATATGATAGAATTCAGTATAGTTGCAGCTCTAAGATAGAAGCTATTCTTCAGCCTATTGGTCCTTGTTTTCATTATCCTGTACCATCTGCCAGATGGTAATAGTTCAAAAAAAGAATGTCCCGAGTGGGATGGATCCTTAAGAATATTTTGAGCCTTCTTAAGGCAGTGGGAACTATAAAGTTCTTCCAAAGAGGGGAGAGGGCAACCAGTGATCCTCTGGGCAGTGGTGGTAACCCTCTGGAGCGCTTTCCTATCTGCCACTGTGCAGTTAGCAAACCATACACAGGTGCAGTAGGTTAAAATGCTCTCAATGGTACAGCGGTAGAAGGTCACCAGCAGTTTTTCATTCAGTTGGTGTTTCCTGAGAAGTCTCAGGTAGTATAATCTCTGCTGGGCCCTCTTAACCAAGGCTGCAATATGAGCGCCCCAGGTCAAGTCCTCCTTTATAATAATACCCAGAAACTTAAAACTGGCCACCCGCTCCACTCGGTCTCCATTAATAACCAGGGGCTGGACATCTAATCTATTCCTCCTATAGTCCACTATAAGCTCCTTGGTCTTATTGATATTAAGAGCCAAATTATTGTCTCTGCACCATGAAAGCAGCCGGTCCACCTCATCCCGGTAGGCAGACTCATCTCCTTTGGAGATAAGCCCCACCACTGTTGTATCCCCCTTCATGGATCACTGCCTTGTCGTGGCGAAGGGGCTTGCGTAACTCAGTGAAGCCATGAGCTATACCGTGCAGGGCCACCCAAGACGGACAGGTCATGACAGAGAGTTCTGACAAAATGTGGTCCACTGGAGAAGGAAATGGCAACCCACTCCAGTATCCTTGCCAAGAAAACCCCATGGACAATGTTAAAAGGCTAAAAGATATGACGCTGGAAGATGAGCCCCTCAGGTCGGAAGGTGTCCAATATGCTACTGAGGAAGAGCGGAGGGCAATTCCAAGTAGCTCCAGAAAGAGTGAAGCGGCTGGGCCAAAGCCGAAAGGACGTTCAGCTGTGGATGTATCTGGAAGCGAAAAGAAGGTCCGATGCTGTAAAGAACAATATTGTATAGGTACCTGGAATGTAAGATCTATGAACCAAGGCAAGCTGGATGTGGTCAAACATGAGATGACAAGATTGAACATCGACATCTTGGGAATCAGCGAACTGAAATGGACGGGAATGGGTGAATTTAATTCGGGTGACCATTATATCTACTACTGTGGGCAAGAAACCGTTAGAAGAAATGGAGTTGCACTCATAGTCAATAAGAGAGTGGGAAAGGCAGTAATGAGGTACAACCTCAAAAACGACAGAATGATCTCAGTGTGTATCCAAGGCAAACCATTCAATATCACAGTCATCCAAGTCTATGCCCCAACCACTGATGCTGAAGAAGCTGAAGTTGACCGCTTCTATGAAGACCTACAACACCTTCTAGAACTAGCACCAAAAAAAGATGTCCTTTTCATCATAGGAGATTGGAATGCTAAAGTAGGAAGTCAAGGAGTAATCGGAATAACAGGCAAGTTTGGCCTTGGAGTACAAAATGAAGCAGGGCAAAGGCTAATAGAATTCTGTCAAGAGAACAAGCTAGTCATAGCAAACACTCTTTTCCAACAACACAAGAGATGACTCTACACATGGACATCACCAGATGGTCAATACCGAAACCAGATTGATTATATACTTTGCAGCCAAAGATGGAGAAGCTCTATACAGACAGCAAAAACAAGACCAGGAGCTGAGTGTGGCTCAGATCATGAGCTTCTTACTGCAAAATTTAGGCTTAAATTGAAGAATGTAGGGAAAACCACTAGACCACTCAGGTATGACTTAGATCATATTCCTTGTGAGTACACAGTGAAGGTGATGAATAGATTTAGAGGATTAGATTTGATAGACAGAGTGCCTGAAGAACTATGGATGGAGGTCCGTAACATTGTACAGGAGGCAGCAACTAAAACCATCCCAAAGAAAAAGAAATGCAACAAAGCAAAATGGCTGTCTGATGAGGCTTTACAAATAGCTGTGGAAAGAAGGAATGCGAAAAGCAAGGGTGAAAGGGAAAGATATAAGCAACTGAATGCAGATTTCCAGAGAATAGCAAGGAGAGATAAGAAGGCCTTCTTAAATGAACAATGCAAAGAAATTGAGGAAAACAATAGAATGGGGAAGACTAGAGATCTCTACAAGAAAATTGGAGATATGAAAGGAACGTTTAGTGCAAAGATGGGCATGATAAAGGACAAAAAAGTCAGGGACCTAACAGAAGCAGAAGAGATTAAGAAGAGGTGGCAAGAATACACAGAAGAACTATACAAGAAAGATCTTAATGTCCCTGATGTCCATGCTGGTGTGGTCACTGACCTTGAGCCAGACATCCTAGAGAGTGAAGTCAAGTGGGCCTTAGGAAGCATTACTAACAACAAAGCTAGTGGAGATGACAGTATTCCAGCTGAGTTATTTAAAATACTAAAAGATGATGCTGTTAAAAGTGCTGCACTCAATACGCCAGCAAGTTTGGAAAATGCAACAGTGGCCACGGGATTGGAAAAGGTCAGTTTACGTTCCAATTCCAAAGAAGGGCAATGCCAAAGAATGCTCAAACTATCGCACAATTGCACTTATTTCACATGCTAGCAAGGTTATGCTCAAAATCCTACAAGCTAGGCTTTAGCAGTATGTGAACCAAGAACTACTGGATGTACAAGCTGGGTTTCGAAGAGGCAGAGGAACTAGAGATCAAATTGCCAACATTCGCTGGATCATGGAGAAAGCACGAGAGTTCCAGAAAAATATCTACTTCTGCTTCATTGACTATGCAAAAGCCTTTGATTGTGTGGATCACAACCAACTGTGGCAAATTCTTAAAGAGATGGGAGTACCAGACCACCTTACCTGTCTCCTGAGAAATCTGTATGCGGGCCAAGAAGCAACAGTCAGAACCGGTCATGGAACAACCAATTGGTTCAAAATAGGGAAAGGTGTACGACAAGGCTGTATACTGTCACCCTGCTTATTTAACCTATATGCAGAGTACATCATGAGAAATGCCAGGCTGGAAGAATCACAAGCCGGAATTAAGATTGCAGGGAGAATCATCAACAACCTCAGATATGCGGATGATACCACCCTAATGGCAGAAAGTGAAGAAGAACTAAAGAGCCTCTTGATGAGGGTGAAAGAGGAGAGTGCAAAAGCTGGCTTGAAACTCAACATTAAAAAAACTAAGCTCATGGCATCTGGACCCATCAATTCCTGGCAAATAGAAGGGGTAGAAATGGAAGCAGTAACAGACTTCATTTATTTGGGCTCCAAGATCACCGCAGACGGAGACTGCAGCCATGAAATTAAAAGACGCTTGCTCCTTGGGAGGAAAGCTATGGCAAGCCTAGATAGCATATTAAAAAGCAGAGACGTCACCTTGCCGACAAAGATCCGCATAGTCAAAGCTATGGTTTTTCCAGTAGTAATGTATGGCTGTGAGAGCTGGACCATAAAAAAGGCCGAGCGCCGAAGAATTGATGCCTTTGAACTGTGGTGCTGGAGAAGACTCTTGAGAGTCCCCTGGACTGCTAGGAGGTCAAACCAGTCAATCTGAAAGGAAATCAACCCTGACTGCTCATTGGAAGGATCGATAATGAAGCTCAAGCTCAGATATTTTGGTCACCTAATGCGAAGAGAGATCTCTTTGGAGAAGACCCTGATGCTGGGAAAGATTGAAGGCAAAAGGAGAAGAGGACGGCAGAGGATGAGATGGTTAGATAGCATCACTGAAGCAATGAGCATGAAACTGAGCAAACTCAGGGAGGCAGTGAAGGACAGGAAGGCCTGGCGCAATATGGTTCATGGGGTCACGAAGAGTCGGACACGACTTAACGACTAAACAACAACAACTGTTGTATCATCTGCGAATTTAATGATAATATTGCTGAAGTGAGTGGGGGTACAGTCATATGTATAAAGAGTGTAAAGTAAAGAACTCAACACGCAGCCCTGTGGTGAACCAGTGTTGAGAGTAAGAGCTGAGGAGATATAATTGCCTAATCTAACCCTCTGGGAGCGGCCAGACAGGAAGTCCAAAATCCAATATGTGTGTGGTACGTGTATGTATATATGTATACCTGGCCATATCTTCCATCTGCTGCTTCAATAAGATCTAGGATGGCCTTCAAGTCATGGGCCATCCTTTTTGGGGGGGATTGCAACCCCATCAAGACTAACTACCAGGATCAATGTCACAAGGTTGCCTATGATTTAATCTGAGTTTGTTTTGCCCCATCCAGACCCTGAGAAGCTCCAGAACAGGTGCAAGATTTCTTGGACATCTTAGGATAGTGTTACTGGGCATCATCAGCACAATGATCATATCTGCTCCTGTACCAATGGATGACCTCTCCCAGAAATTTCATAAAGTTGTTAAATAACATAGGGTACAATGCTAAATCCTGTGGTACTCTGCATTGGAGCTACCAAGAGTTTAAATGGACCACCCTGGATCATCCACTTGGTTAAGAGTGCAACTGCTATTGCATGATATTCTATACTCCCAAACTTTGCAGGCAGTCCAGAGATTATAAAACTTCTTTTTTAAAAATAACTTTATTAAATTTTAAAATAGAAATAGTAAAAACTAGCAAAAACTAATATTAAAGGAAGAAAATAACAAAAAGAAAATAAAATTAGAAAAAAAGAATGACCATGGTAAAAAAAGGCAAAAAAAAAAAAAGATAAAGAAAGAAAAACACAACAGATATAAGTAACAGTATAGATCAGTGATTCTCAACCTTTTTGAAGCTGCCGCCCCCCTAAGGAGAGGAAAATTTTTCAACGCCACGCTTTGTGAAAATCCTGTAATTTAGGGTATGGGGGGGGGGGGAATTACTGAATTATAAAAGGCAAAAATTTTAAGTAATTTTTTTCAGTAGACTTACACACCAAATTTGTTTGATTTAACTCAATACTTTTGCCCTGGAAGGTAATTGCATTCCTTTTATTAAAATTAAAATGACTAATGCAAAAAAAATGAAGTGAACGAAAAGCAACTCAAGAAACACAGGTCAAATAAAACATTCATATTGAAAGGACGCTCAGCGCATGCACTGCGATTAATCGCACGGGAAGACAGCTGACGCACGCGCTGCGATTAATCGCGCGGGAAAACAGCTGACGCATGCGCTGTGCTGGTTGGGATCGGAGAGGAATCGTAGTGTCGAGTTCTTCAAGGTCAGCCTACCTAGAATACAAATTTGTCTCACCATTCTTAGAAGTGCGTGAGGGCAGCCATCGCGTAAGTTTGTTTTATTGCTGGTACAAATGGTGTAAACCGGATAATCGATTTAATAAATTTTTTGGGGAGTTTTAAAATTAAGTTCAAATCCCAAAACATGCTGATCGCCCCTCTACCGCCCAAAACATGCCCACCGCCCCCCTACAGCCCAAAACAAGTTCACCGCCCCTCAGCATCCTCCCACCGCCCCCCGGGGGCGGTACCGCCCCCATTGAGAACCAATGGTATAGATCAATCTCTTGCTCAATGCCATTTGTGGCCTATACATGGACCTAAATCTTGTCAGAAAGAGATCCAGATAATCTATTTCCTGTAGGATTCTTTGGGATCAGATCTCTACTATCTTTTCCCCAGAAAGGAAGTTTGGAGGCTGGACAAATGTTGTCAGATTAAGAAATACATTTTTCAAGAGAGGGAGTATTACTGTCTCCTTCAAGGCAGGAGGCATCAAGTACATCTTCAAAGAGGCATTAATCATCTCTCAAATCTAGTTGCTCACATTCTCGCTTGTTGCCTGAAGGAATCAGAAAGTGCATATATCTAGCAGGCAAGTGGCAGAGCTCATTTTACAGAGGATCCTATCTACTTCCTCAGGTTCCAGAAGCTCAAAAGAACCCCAGGCCATTTTACAAGATGCTGCCCAATTCACTACAGCAAACAGCTGTAGTGCATTTAAAGCTGTGTGCATTTTCAATTTCCTTAAAAAGCAGGATGGTGTATTTGTAGTACAATCAGCAAATACAGCAGATGATGCTGAAATTCCAAGTTGTGATTCTGACAGAGATGACAGAATCACAACAAAAGGGTGGAGTCTGGAGTATTGAAATTGATGTGAAATCCCAACCATTAATTTAAAAGCAAGAATTGCTCCTGTTCATAAAAGAAGAAAGGTCTTGTTCTTTAAATAAAAGCTGCCATCTTCATGTCACAGCTGAAAAGATTTGTTGCCATTGCTTTGTTGCTAAAACTTAAATTAAGCTATAAAGTCTAGTGTTATCCAAACAAGGTTTAGTTGTTGTTTTTTTAATTGAAGAGACACAATCTATTTCAGTAGTTTATTCATCATTGGCCTAACTCCTATAAAATAACAACAAATAATTATCCTCTCACGTAGGAGGGCTTGTTCAAGTCGGTCGTAAATGCCTGTGGAGAGTCCTTTTCTCGTTCTGAGAAAAGCTGGGATGGTCCCAGTGTCTCTGCATCGTAGTAGGAAGGTTAAGGAGCATAGTAGGTGTGCTTTTTTGTTCTGGAGTGTTCCTAGTCTCCGTGTCTGTCGGAACGTTTCCTCCCCATAGAGGCGTTCAATGTATTGTCGAAGGCTTTCACGATCGGCATACGATGGCTGATGTGGGTCTTCCGGGCTGTGTGGCCACGTTCTTGAAGTTTTGTTTCCTAACGTTTCGCCAGCACCTGTGACTGGCATCTTCAGAGTGCAGGAGCACAGACAGGAGCAGTTCTCTCTGTGCCCAGGGTGATGTGACCCTTCTGTGGGTATTTATAGAGATCTGGGGGGGAAGGGGGGATTGGGGGTGTGGGGGGGTTGAGGTACTGAGTGGCTGCTTGTTTTGGTGTCACATCTGTGTGTATCTTCCTGGGGATTAGGCAGGGTTTTTTTTTCCTTCTATTGAATTGTTAATGAGGGGCTGCTGGGGGTGATTAACAAGTTCATTGTGTGAACTCTTCACATGTCCTGGTGGTTGAGCTGAGTCTCTCTTTCCTCGTTATCAACCAAAACCGGCACTGGATCCCGCCCGCATTGTCATCAATTTGACGGAACGCCCACTCGTGCCAGAAGAAACCGCCATCCTAGCCGAGGGTGGAAACTTCGCAATCACACCCCCCAGAATTCCTGTGGAACATATCATCGCCAATGTGGAATCAGCGATCTGCCACCGTCCTGAAGAGGAAGCAGAGGAAATAAGGGGTGAGATAGCAAGGATCCTACGGAGAGCAAAGCCTCCCACCAGCAACATAACAAGGAAAGAGAGAAATGCCCTAGAAACCCTCAGTTCGGACCCTGACATCATCATCCTGCTGGCTGACAAGGGCAACGCCATGGTAATTATGAAAACAGATGAATACAAAGACAAAGTTAGAGAACTACTAGATCCCACCACATACGGAAAACTAAAACGGGATCCAACCAGCAAAATCATGAAACAAACCAACACCCTGACGAGGAGCTCCTCCCTTCACCCCAACGTACTTCAACGCATATGTAAGACAGAAGCCCTTACACCCAGACTATACGGACTCCCCAAAATCCACAAAGACTCGATCCCACTCAGACCCATCGTAAGCGCCATTGGCTCCCCGACATATGAATTATCCAAACATCTGGCCACCCTTCTATAGACCCACGTTGGACAGACTCCAGCCCACATCAGAGACTCAGGACATTTCATCAACAAAATCAGCACCCTGAAACTCAACCCCATGGACAAACTGGTCAGCTTTGACATGGTCTCCCTGTTCACCAAGGTACCAGTGAGGGACACCCTGGCACTCATCAAACAGATCTTCCCAGAAGACATAACAGCCTTATTTCAGCACTGCCTAACAACCAGTTACTTCCTATGGGATAATGAGTACTACGAACAGATGGACGGTGTCACCATGGGAAGCCCCCTGAGCCCAGTCGTAGCAAATTTCTACATGGAACATTTTGAAAAACGGGCTTTAGAAACCGCACCCGTTACCCCAACAGTCTGGTTCCGATTTGTGGATGACACCTTCGCAATTTGGAGTCAGGATGAAGAAGACCTAGAGATGTTCCTGAACCACCTAAACAGCATCCACCCCAATATACAATTCACCATGGAAAAAGAAGTGGACGGCCAACTTCCATTTCTAGACACGTTGGTCATACGCAAACCAGACCTCAAATTAGGACACAAAGTCTACAGAAAACCCACCCACACAGACCGGTACCTACACAAAAACTCCAACCACCACCCACGTCAGAAAAGAGGCATTATCAAAACCCTCATGGATCGTGCCAATCGGATCTGCGAAACCCAATTCCTAAACTCTGAACTTAACCACCTTAATTGGGTCCTACAAGCGAATGGCTACTCCACAAAATGCAGCATCCATACCAGGATAAAAGAACACGAAAAGCACTGCAGACTACAGCAACCAGAAAAATCTGCAGTAGCTGAACATGCTCTCAAGCACACTGGACACAAAATCCTATTTGAAAACACAGAGATACTGGACAACACCAACAGCCACTATACCAGGCTATACCGGGAAGCCATTGAGATTCACAAACACCAGCACAGTTTCAATAAAAAAGAGGAGAGTCTAAAAATCAACAAAACCTGGCTACCAATCCTGAAAAATACAGCCTACAAAAGTTCAACGAACTCAGCTCAACCACCAGGACATGTGAACAGTTCACACAATGAACTTGCTAATTACCCCCAGCAGCCCCTCATTAACAATTCAATAGAAGAAAAAAAAAACCCTGCCTAATCCCCAGGAAGATACACACAGATGTGACACCAAAACAAGCAGCCACTCAGTAACTCAACCCCCCCCCACACCCCCAATCCCCCCCCCCCTCAGATCTCTATAAATACCCACAGAAGGGTCACATTACCCTGGGCACAGAGAGAACTGCTCCTGTCTGTGCTCCTGCACTCTGAAGATGCCGGTCACAGGTGCTGGCGAAACGTTAGGAAACAAAACTTCAAGAACACGGCCACACAGCCCGGAAGACCCACACCAGCCATTCTTTACTATTGTTAATTACAAGCATAGTTTTGATAATTAGCACTAATGATGGGAGACTTTCTGCATATATCTAAATTTTTGTAAAGCATTAGTTAATGGGAAAAAAATTAGAATGCCAAAAGCTTATTGAACATTTTGTCCAGTTTTCTAAAAGAAATGGAAGAAATGGATTTTGGAGAAGTGGGTTTGAAGGACATGGAACATACCTTTTTTGGGCCAGAGAAACAGGTCACTGATTTTGCTAGGGTTCCCATTACTTATCACTGCCTGATTTGACTGAAGTGACTTCTGGCATAACATTGGGAAATACTCAATATTCATATTATTTCCTATTATGATCATTAGTTTGGAGGTTCATGGTCACAATAACAACCATGGATTGTCGAAATATATTTTCTGGCCTATGTAAGAGTAGAAGGGCAGTTAATTAAATCCATATTTATCTGTCCCATAATAGAACACCATTGCAGGGAAAATGCCAAATGAGGCAAATTAAATTTAAAATTATGGGTAGAAGGCAAAGATTTGAGATGACCCACATAGAACACAAAGGCACTCATTTGAATTGAAGTTTTTTACTTCCTCAGCAATTCACTGTACAGAAAAGTCAAACTGACTTTTAACTAATTAACACATTGTGTCAGATGATCTTGGGCTGTGCATGTATTGTGGGGAGATTCTTTCTTTTCCTGATAGAAACTTAACAGAATTTTTTTTTTTTTTAAGGTAAAAGCTCCTATGATGCTTCCCTCAATCATGCCTGGACCTCTAGGACATCAGGTAGCAAATAAAAGTAAAGTAACAGGCTGATCTTACTTCTGCTGGTGCTGTTGATCCACCTGCCCAGGTCTTAGTCACATAGAAAATACACAAAGGTGTATGTAAAGTACCAACAGAGTAGGAATTTTTCTACAGATTTCTTTTGGATTGAATTTATAGTTTGGTGTGAAAATGAGGTGAAATTATTTTGCAATCAGAAAAAAGGGCAGATCCCTATTTTATATTTGGTCTTCAGAGTATGTCTCTTTCTCTTACTGTATGTGTGTATGTGCACATGAGAGAGCTGGATCCTCCATTGCAAACTCACCTTTTCTGTCTCTCTTTTCTGACCTCTTATCCTGCTTATACAGAAATAGAGTGTCTGCGTTAGCAGACCTTAATGTAAACAGCACAGACAACACCGGCCCAAGTACCCGTCTCATTTCTGCATCCCTTCCCCTCCCAAAAAACCAGATAATCTCATTTGTCTCTCATCTGCACCTACTTTAGGCAAACTTTACTGGGAAATCCAATCAAATAATTAAGACATGCGAACCCTTAACACAGGGATATCCTGATCCAATCAGTTGGGTTATACATGAAGCATTCCTTGAAATTAAACACTGATTTCACTGTTTAGTTATTTAGCAAATTTGAAAGTTGATGCTGTCCACATGGTTTTCCCTTTCCCATTAATTTTTTTTTAATCAATGTTTAAGAAAAACTGGTCATAGGCCATCCAGATTTGAAACATATTTGAAAACTGTATTCAAATGTTGTGTTCAGAAACCTATATATGCCAGTCAGTATATGTTAATATGCTTATTTTCATTTAGAAGGATCAGTAATCTAAGATTAGGAGAAAATTCATGGAAGGGTGGGTGGGGGGATAATAATAATAATAATAATAATAATAATAATAATAATATGATGATGATGATGATGATGATGATGATGATGATGATGATGATGATGATACCCTACAGGTATATCCTGAATACTAGGTCTCCCAGTTTAGTTTTTGGGTAGCATTTTGCAACCATGAGGACTAGGAATTTACTTTCTAAAATAGTCAGTTGAAATTCTCAATATTTGGAGATAATTTTCTTGCAATTGGTTCACGAATTGGTGTATCAGCATACATCCTAAAATAGTATGTTAGCAGAAGCTTTAGATTCCAGCTTACAAATTGTACATGAACTTTGAAGAGCTAAGTCGTGCTCCAGGTACCATTATTAAATTTGCTAATTAAGTCCAACATTTATATTTGGCATTATGATATTAGGTCACTTACTTTGACCAATTAGGTCAAAGTTCACTTATGGTGGACTCCAGATTCAGGGATAAAAAATATCTTGTATGACAATCATTCTTTTCAACAGCTTGTGCAATAATTCTGTTAAAGATGGGATTGGTGCAAACATAATTCAGATGTTTAATGTTTTAACAATCTCATTGTTGGGAGTTTTATTTTTTTATACAATTTTATTAGTTAAATCACTACAGTGGTGCAAGATTACTTAAAATGCCTTCAAACATAATAAATAAATAAAATAAAGCTTGCAGCCTTTAGGTTAATGTTCTTGGGGAAAAATAATATGAAGAAATACTAAGAGAATTAACCACATAAACAACCATCTTGCTATGTTTGAGATGATTCTCAGTGAAGAAAACGGTGGTAACGTGCATCTTCCTTGTTCTCACCCAGTCTACCTATTTGTTTATTTACAATTTTTCCATAGTCATTATTTTTCTGTTTACCTGTAATTAAGGTTCTTCACATTTATGACAGTGCTTATAAGAGTGCTTTGGATGTACCCGGTGCTGGATGCAAACCGGTCAGTGCTATTATGAATAGATGACTTAAATGGATCTCACGTAGTAGCTGCTGTGATTTCAGTAACAACAGCAGTTCAACCTCCCCAATAGAAAATGCAGTTCCAAAGCTTATTGACTATACAAGCAGCATCCACACTGAGTTAAACATCTATAAAACTGCCATGCTGTGGTCCTTAGCAAGCCACAAATCTTTCTCCTCTAAAGCACTCAGGTATGACTTCATGCTAGAACATAAAATCTTATGTTCAGCATGGCGGTATTTTGCAATCAAATAGGATTGTTCTTTCACTGAGGTTTTGTAAATGACAGGAACCATACAAAAAACATGTTGGAAAAAAACATTTTTAGAAAATATTTATTTATATATTTAATCAGCATGGTAGGTTAGTAAGTACCAAAGTCTCTCAGCAGTTGACAGTGAAAACACATTTAAAATCAAGACGTTAAAACAGTTAAAATAGCAATTAAAACCAATAACATGTAAAATAAAATTAAAAGGTAACATTAACAATTCATCTACACTCACAAGCTTGTTCCAAAAGATATATTTGAAAGGCATTTTTTGAAAGCTAATAGCTGTGTTAGGGCTCAGCTCTTCAGGATAACTCTGCATGTGGCAACAGAGAAGTTTCGACCCCAAATTGCTGCCAAATGAGCTTCTACCAATTGTAGGTAGAATTGTAGGTAAACTTCCTCAGACAAACTCAGAAAGAAATAGAAGAATCTTCTCAAATTGCAGTGCTGTGGCAGAAGGCTGTTGTAATGGTGAGGAGGCATCGGTGGTGTATTCTATTTTTTCTGTATGCTTTCCTGTATAGTTTCTTTTTTGTACTCCTGTGCGTAGAATGGCTATGTAAAAGCTTAGATTTTTAAAAGCCTTTGTACTACTCCCACCTCACAGTTGCTTCTCATAATTAACTGTTTTCTTATGCACTTAACTCATGTGTGTTAGTGCTTTCTTTTAGCATGTACTTAATTGATTATGTGCCATCAAGTGGTTTTTGACTGGTCCTTCAGCTCTTTCAATGGTGCACCTGTTCCCACAGTAACTGAGTCTATCTACCTTGCTGCTGGCCATCTTCTTCTCTTTCTTTCCACCTTTCCCTGCCTTACAGCCTTCTCCAGAGAGTTAGGTCTTCACATAATGTATCCAAAGTAGGATAATTTGAGCCTGATCATTTGTGACTTGAGTGAGAACCCTGGGTTGATTTGTTCAATGATCCATCAGTTTTCTTGGCTGTCCAGCTGTCCATGGTATTCTCAGGGGTCTTCTCCAACACCAAAGTTAAATAGTGTCAATGCTCTTCCTATCCTACATTATTGTGGGTCACACAGTCAGCCAGTTGTTTAGACTGGATTTGGCATTTTATCCACCTATTGAGTCTGTCCCAAGGACCTGGGATACCATAGTTAAATAGTGTCAATACTCTTCCTATCTTTTATTATTATTATTATTATTATTATTATTATTATTATTATTATTATTATTATTTTATTTCACACTAGAGTGGTTATAGCTAAAGAACTCTGTAGGTTGTAAATCAAACTGATCTTGTGGGCCTCAAGTTGGAGAAGGCTGAAATAGAAGCTTTAGCACATCATCTCAGTACACCAATGGCTGGGGAATTTTCATAGGAAAAAAAGAAGAAAAATATTTTTTTATGCTAAAAGTAATCAGCGTGTCATATTCATTGCGGCATGAAGATCAATGAGTTTAGCATTACAATGGCATTAAAAAAATGTTCTTTGTATAATTTTATTACCAAGAATAATGTATACAATTACATACACTTTTAGGAATAGTCAAACCATAGGCTGCTGATTTTAAGAAAGCAATTATGTCCTGCTATTTTGTTTCTAACAGTGCTACACAATTACAGGGTCGATAGTTTGGGCCTATTTTTAAGGACCATCAACATTCATCTCATTTTTTCCCTCTCAGGGCTTGGACACATTCATTTAAGATGCTCAATTTTTGGTGTACAAGGCACTCACACATCGTCAGTGATGACCCACAGCCCTCCTTCAGACAGACACGTGACAAAACATCCACATCAGTCCTCATTAGTGCAAGCTCCTATTTCAATACATTATACACTACTCAGTATTTGATGCTCTTTTTCCAGCCATCATGGGTGTCAGTGACTAGTGTTGCAAGATTGATGTGCTCTCTTCTTTTAGCCAATGGGTATATAGGAATAGGTCTTAAGAATCCCACCATATATTCTTCTGGGATTAAGTTTGGGGGGCTTGCCTTCAGGAGAACCATAATGGGATGAATACTAGTGTTTAACTTTTCTGATAAAATTCTACATTGGGCTATGGGAGATGGACTTTTCTGAAAAAAATAGCGACCAAAGGATCTTCCATTTTCTTGTTATAAAGTTGCTATAAATCATGTCACTCACAGCAATGTGGGGTTTCTTGGAAATGCCATTGGTTTCCACCTTTTAAAATTGCATCTGGGGTTTTCATTTGCATCAGGCTTCTCATCTCTATCCTTGTGACGTATAGTACCAGCAATGCCATTTCTGGAAAAATGGTGGCATAACAATCTCACCTAGGGTAGGTGAGATTGTGCTTGTCCATGTGGAAAGTGAATGGTGAATTAATGAAAAAGAACTGAAGAAAACAAAATGCTCTTTTGGGAAATTCTCTAGGTAATGGAGAAATAGAATGATATTAAAAATGTCTGACAAATTAGAAATACTTTTCATCTCAATGTAATGTGTTTAGTTGAAGGGGGTGGGGAGAGAGAAATATGCTAAGTTTCACTTTATCCTACTGCTAGCTGCCATTTGAAAATAAGCAATTATCTCTATGCTTGTACAGAATTCTAAGGAAACAAATGGTTCTTTATAGTACATTGGCCACAGAAAATGGCTTTATTTGGAGATCTAGCCAAGCAAGTTAATTTAAGAAAAGCAGCTGGTACATAACTGATATTGCCAACATGTACTTCCTGGAACATAATCATTTTTACTAGGTAAAAATCTGTAGGAGCTGAATAAGGAGTTCCCTGGAACATAAATCAAATGATTCATTTTAACCACAGGTATGATTCTTTAAATCCAAAACCCTTAACAGTTTAACAGTTACTGGCAAAGAGGAGTTTTTCACCTCTCTGTGCAATTGGTTGAATGGTTCGGTTTAGGGTTGTTTTTTCTTTCCCTAAACCTCCATGGGAACCTGGTTTCCCATTTCTTAAATCCATTATTCTATGGCCTGCACTCTGGAGTGGTAGATATTAGAACTTGGAGCTCTTTTGGGTGACATATTTTCAGGAATGTCATAGGATATTTCCTATTCCCCTGATCATCCTTGTTTCCCTTCTCCAAACGATTGCAACCAAAATGTAGTGCCCAGAACTAGACATATACTCAAGATCAGGCCATACTAATGCAGAATAGAATGGAACAATTACTTCCCATGATTTTTTCTTCTTTTTTCTTTTTAAAAGCTTCTACTGGTGCAGCTTTAAATTGCAGTTGTCTTTCTGTAGTCCTATCACCATACTAGTTTATAACCAACTCGTATTTTAAGATCTTTTTACAACTATTTCGGGACTGGTGCCAAGCCAGATATTCCACATTATATACTCGCAACTTTGATTTGTTACGTTTCATTCTGCTATTCTCAGCCCGTTTCTACATACCTATCAGCATTGCTTTGACTTTTATTTTTATCTTTTAAGTTTTTAGATAATGCACCCAATTTTGTGTCATTGACAAATGTGATAAGCATTTCCTCCACTTCCATACCTAAGTCATTAATAAAAATGTTGAAGAATATAAAGACTGAAACTATTGGCACTCCACATAATTATCCATCCAGTTAGATGAATACGTGTTGAAGTGCGCCGTTTGAATATGATTTTTAAGCCAGCTATGTATCCTTTTAATTGTCATGTCACTAGCCCACACTTAACTCATCTGCTAATAACATTGTCCTGGGATAGTTTGTCAAGTGCTTTGCTGAAGTCAAGATAGATGACATCTACAGCATTCCCACACCTTATTAGAAAAGTTACATGAGATACGTTTAGTCTAGCAAGGCTTGTTCTTGACACATCCATGCTGACTTTAGTGATCACCATTTTGTCATTTAACTGCTTACCAAACATTTTTTAAAAAATCTGTTCTAGGATTTTCCCTGCTATTTAAGTCAGACTGGTCTTAGTTTCCTGGATTCCCCAACCAAACCACAGTTATAGAAACTGTGCTTATAGTATAACTATTGAATAGCAATGTGTATTCCGTAATCATATCAAAAGCAAGGTTAACAACTCATTTGGGTTCCTCCTGTAAAGCTTTGCCAAGGGAAGTCACATTCATGTATAAGAACCCTGCTAAATAAAATTATATTGCTCCATTTCCTATTTATTGAACACTTCTAGGAATGGACTCCTTCCGCAAGTGGCAATTTCAACTATTTTCAGTTTGGATTTAGATGTTTGAGAACTGTTTACTGGAAGTTAATGGAAGGGGTTTCAGAAACAAGAAAATGTGCATTACTGTACTGCTTTATTGTTTGGGAACCGAAGGACAGTGTTCATTTTATACCTTCTCCTTCATGGATGGTAAATATGAAACTTCACTGGCAGCCTTATTTATAGTTTGCTTTTTTTGTGGGGAGATGCCAAAAATAATGTGGCCACCAATTGTTATAAATTCTACCAGGAAGAACAAAAAAGGAAATAATTTATACTACCATATGTTACTGCCTTGGGAAATTTGGTGGGAATATTTTGCTTTGGAATAATAGCAGAAGTGATTAGAGATCACTTGTTTGAGAAAACATCCACTCTACATCCCCACTCAGGATTGCTTGTAGTTAGAGACAGACCTTACTTTGGAGAAGGCTGTTGTAATTCCAATACAACTGTGGTGGAAGTCAAGATTAAGAGACTGGATAAAAAGAATGAAGTATAAGCTGTGGATTCTATACATAGGCATCCTATCTTGAAAACTTATATAAATTGTGAAAAAAGAAGAAATGGATTGGTTTAACAAACTCTAATAGTGGGAAGAGCTTGTTTCATTATGGGTCATTTCAGCATGTGGCAAATTGGAAAAGATGCCCTGCCAGGATCATCCAGTGTAAACAGTGTAAAAATATAGGACACTTTGCTAAACTATGATGTAGCAATCAATTTAACCAGCAGGTACATGTAGTTACTGTACTAAATGTGACTATTTTGAATGTGGACAATACTGGGTTTATCCCCCTTGCAGAGAAAATTATGTGTAAGATAAAAGTTATGGGGGGGGGGGATAGGGGAGGGTGAGGAGGTATTTAAAGAGATGGAATTGATGTTGGATACTGGATCACCACTTTCTATATGGCCAGAGTACTACTTATCAAGCTCAGATGACAGTTAGTATGCTATTTGAAAGATCAAATTCCAGTGAAAGGATGTTTAACTGCAGAAGTAACTTTTGAGTTACATAGTATAGCAGCAGAATGTTATGTTGTACCTAACGGTATCCCTATTCTTGGGCGGGGTGGGTGGGGATGTTGCATTAAATGTGGGGATAGTGAATGGATGAGTATTTGGACTCTAGTTAAGAACCACAGTGGTAGAATCAGCTACAACTATAACAGAAGAAGAGCATGACTGAATAGTAGGCGATGCTCTGGTCTGCCCACTAACTTAAAATAGAATGTGATACCTATACAACAGAAACTGTGATGATTACTATTTATACTTAGAGAAGTACTATCAGTGGAATGTAAGAGGTTGGAGGCAGAGAATATAACTGAAGAGGTTAAGTCATCTGAATGAGTTTTTGCTATAGTAACAACAAGGAAGAAAAACAGTGATGGAGATAGAGCTCTTGTATCATTTATTACACATCTCTTATGTATGTATGTATGTTCTCCATGGGCTTGTATCATTCCCAAAGGATGACACCCATTATTCTGAAAAATCAAAACGGGGTACAGTGTTATTCTGATGACATAGCTTTGTTTAGGAGAACAGCAATACAAACATGAAAATAATTTGAGGATAGCCTGCAGTTGTATTAAGAATATTTGTATTTAAGGCTTAATTTGGAATTTGTATTTGTATTACAAATTTGTATTTGTATTTAAGGCTAAATTTGGAATTTGGATTAATTTGTATTGAAGGCTTAATTTGGAAAATGCAGCTGGAGGCAAACAGAGCTTTCCCTTTGGGACATCAATTTCAGTACAGGGGTTGAAGCCTAATCCTGAACGTGTAGTTGCAGGTATCCTTTCTCCATGGAATAATTTAGACATGATGTCTCTTTTTTGGCCTAAATTTTTGAAAAACTGTAGGTAAGCTTATTTCTACTTGGAAGAAAATCATTCACAATGATTGATCCTTCTGTGGCTTCTCTGCTCCATTCCTAAAGTAGATGTAGATGTAGATCTATCCAAGATATTAGATAATGTCACCAATCTACTTCTGTAATCTGCTTCTTTTTGTGTACTTTTTTGGGGGGGGTGTGCTTCTGGCCATAAATTAATTCAGTCATAGCTATAGTCTCTTTTATGGTTTCACCTCTTGGTATGAAAAATGAATTCCAAAATAGGTACAGCTTCTTCGTGACTTATTAAGGGGACTTACAATTTGGAAGTGAACAGTGACCGCACTGAGAGTGAAAAAAATTGGCTGTTAATCCTGATTTGATATTGTCTGATCCTGAATTAACAGATGCTTCAGATTGTGGATTGGGAACTGTATTTAAGTTATTACATAAAGGGATTGTAGAGAAAACAGTTGCATGTGAATCAAGAACATTTAGTAATACTGAAAATAAAGTGTTATTGAACAAGAAGTACTTGTGTGTGTTTGGGCTTTTATAAAATGAATAACTTCTTAGTGGAGTCATACATTTAAATTATGTACAGGCCATAAACCTTTGGCAGCATTACTGACTACAAAAGGAATGGGATGGGCAAGCAATTCTATTGCTATATGGTCAGCAAAGTTGCTTTCCTTTATATATGAAATGGACTATAAATCAGGAACACTACATGTAGCTGCTGACTCAAGGGGATCTGCAGGGTGGGGGTCAAAAAATTCTAGATGGTGTCTGTGACCATACCATCAATCCTTCCCCCACCTTCTTTTTTCTTTTTTACATATGTTGTGCATTGCGCATAAAAAATGGGCAGGGCTTCAGTTATACAGTCATAGCTACCATCTTGACTTGTTTGACACACCTTTCTGCAGACACTCCTGGGCTGTTTATTGATTGCCAGCACCATTGTGCTGTGATAAGGAGGTAGTGTCAAGGTAGATCAAGAACAAGTTAAGTCTGCATATGTCACATGCCTAATCCAGCAGAGGTTATGGGAATATTTGGTAGGGAAGTGGCCAACAGATACAAGTGGGGTTGGTGTGATGTTACTGCCTTATTTTGGAATTTGGAAGGAACTCTTACTACAAAAAGCATATGTGTTGTGGGGAACATATGAACTATTTGTGCCAGTAATGTCATGCAGTGGTGTGTAATTCCAAGAAATAGTGAGAACAGAACAAACATTGTGAGATTTCTATTAATGGCTAGGGATGGGCTTAAAAGTGGAGACAGTAACTACATTATATATTGTGGCTGGTGTGGGTCTTCCGGGCTGTGTGGCCATGGTCTTGAAGTCTTGTTTCCTAACATTTCACCAGCACCTGTGACCGGCATCTTCAGAGTGCAGGAGCACAGACAGGAGCAGTTCTCTCTGTGCCCAGGGTGAAGTGACCCTTCTGTGGGTATTTATAGAGATCTGGGGGTGGGGGGGGTGTTGGGTTACTGAGTGGCTGCTTGTTTTGGAGTCAGCATCTCTGTGTATTTTCCTGGGGATTAGGCAGGGTTTTTTCTTCTACTGAATTGTTAACGAGGGGCTGCTGGGGGTGATTAGCAAGTTCATTGTGTGAACTGTTCACATGTCCTGGTGGTTGAGCTGAGTTCATTGACCTTTTGCAGGCTGTATTTTTCAGGATTGGTAGCCAGGTTTTGTTGATTTTTAGACTCTCCTCTTTTTTATTGAAACTGTGCTGGTGTTTGTGAATCTCAATGGCTTCCGGTATAGCCTGGTATAGTGGCTGTTGGTGTTGTCCAGTATCTCTGTGTTTTCAAATAGGATTTTGTGTCCAGTGTGCTTGAGAGCATGTTCAGCTACTGCAGATTTTTCTGGTTGCTGTAGTCTGCAGTGTCTTTCGTGTTCTTTTATCCTGGTATGGATGCTGCGTTTTGTGGTCCTGATGTATACTTGTCCGCAACTGCATGGTATGCGGTATACTCCTGCAGCGGTGAGGGGATCCCTTTTGTCTTTTGCTGATTTTAGCACTTCTTGTACTTTTCTGGTGGGTCTGAAGATTGTTTGGAAATTGTGTTTTTCCATCAGTTTTCCCATGCGGTCTGTGACCCCTTTGATATAGGGCAGAAATACTTTATTGGTGGGTGGCTGTTTTTCTTCTTCAGTCGCATGTTGCTTTCTTGGTTTGATGGCTCTTTTTATTTCATTCTTGGAGTAGCCATTCGCTTGTAGGACCCAATTAAGGTGGTTAAGTTCAGAGTTTAGGAATTGGGTTTCGCAGTTCCGATTGGCACGATCCATGAGGGTTTTGATAATGCCTCTTTTCTGACGTGGGTGGTGGTTGGAGTTTTTGTGTAGGTACCGGTCTGTGTGGGTGGGTTTTCTGTAGACTTTGTGTCCTAATTTGAGGTCTGGTTTGCGTATGACCAACGTGTCTAGAAATGGAATTTGGGCATCCACTTCTTTTTCCATGGTGAATTGTATATTGGGGTGGATGCTGTTTAGGTGGTTCAGGAACTTCTGTAGGTCTTCCTCATCCTGACTCCAAATTGCGAAGGTGTCATCCACAAATCGGAACCAGACTGTTGGGGTAACGGGTGCGGTTTCTAAAGCCCATTTTTCAAAATGTTCCATGTAGAAATTTGCTACGACTGGGCTCAGGGGGCTTCCCATGGCGACACCGTCCATCTGTTCATAGTACTCATTGTCCCATAGGAAGTAACTGGTTGTTAGACAGTGCTGAAATAAGGCTGTGATGTCTTCTGGAAAGATCTGTTTGATGAGTGCCAGGGTGTCCCTCACTGGTACCTTAGTGAACAGGGAGACCACGTCAAAGCTGACCAGTTTGTCTGTGGGGTTGAGTTTCAGGGTGCTGATTTTCTCGATGAAATGTCCTGAGTCTCTGATATGGGCTGGAGTCTGTCCCACGTGGGTCTGTAGAAGGGTGGCCAGATGTTTGGATAATTCATATGTCGGGGAGCCAATGGCGCTTACGATGGGTCTGAGTGGGATCGAGTCTTTGTGGATTTTGGGGAGTCCGTATAGTCTGGGTGTAAGGGCTTCTGTCTTGCATATGCATTGAAGTGCGTTGGGGTGAAGGGAGGAGTTCCTCGTCAGGGTGTTGGTTTGTTTCATGATTTTGCTGGTCGGATCCCGTTTTAGTTTTCTGTATGTGGTGGGGTCTAGTAGTTCTCTAACTTTGTCTTTGTATTCATCTGTTTTCATAATTACCGTGGCGTTGCCCTTGTCAGCCAGCAGGATGATGATATCGGGGTCTGAATTGAGGGTTTCTATGGCATTTCTCTCTTTCCTCGTTATGTTGCTGGTGGGAGGCTTTGCTCTCCTTAGGATCCTTGCTATCTCACCCCTTATTTCCTCTGCTTCCTCTTCAGGGCAGTGGCAGATGGCTGATTCCACATTGGCGATGATATCTTCCACAGGAATTCTGGGAGGTGTGATTGCGAAGTTTCCTCCCTTGGCTAGGATGGCGGTTTCTTCTGGCGTGAGTTGGCGTTCCGTCAAATTGATGACAATGCGGGCGGGATCCAGCGCCGGTTTTGGTTGACTGTTTTGGCATTTGTTAAACTGTTTAACACCCTAACACCCAGACTATATGGACTCCCCAAAATCCACAAAGACTCGATCCCACTCAGACCCATCGTAAGCGCCATTGGCTCCCCGACATATGAATTATCCAAACATCTGGCCACCCTTCTACAGACCCACGTGGGACAGACTCCAGCCCATATCAGAGACTCAGGACATTTCATCAAGAAAATCAGCACCCTGAAACTCAACCCCACAGACAAACTGGTCAGCTTTGACGTGGTCTCCCTGTTCACTAAGGTACCAGTGAGGGACACCCTGGCACTCATCAAACAGATCTTTCCAGAAGACATCACAGCCTTATTTCAGCACTGCCTAACAACCAGTTACTTCCTATGGGACAATGAGTACTATGAACAGATGGACGGTGTCGCCGTGGGAAGCCCCCTGAGCCCAGTCGTAGCAAATTTCTACATGGAACATTTTGAAAAACGGGCTTTAGAAACCGCACCCGTTACCCCAACAGTCTGGTTCCGATTTGTGGATGACACCTTCACAATTTGGAGTCAGGATGAAGAAGACCTACAGAAGTTCCTGAACCACCTAAACAGCGTCCACCCCAATATACAATTCACCATGGAAAAAGAAGTGGATGGCCAACTTCCATTTCTAGACGCGTTAGTTATACGCAAACCAGACCTCAAATTAGGACACAAAGTCTACAGAAAACCCACCCACACAGACCGGTACCTACACAAAAACTCCAACCACCACCCACGTCAGAAAAGAGGCATTATCAAAACCCTCATGGATCGTGCCAATCGGATCTGCGAAACCCAATTCCTAAACTCTGAACTTAACCACCTTAATTGGGTCCTACAAGCGAATGGCTACTCCAAGAATGAAATAAAAAGAGCCATCAAACCAAGAAAGCAACATGCGACTGAAGAAGAAAAACAGCCACCCACCAATAAAGTATTTCTGCCCTATATCAAAGGGGTCACAGACCGCATGGGAAAACTGATGGAAAAACACAATTTCCAAACAATCTTCAGACCCACCAGAAAAGTACAAGAAGTGCTAAAATCAGCAAAAGACAAAAGGGATCCCCTCACCGCTGCAGGAGTATACCGTATACCATGCAGTTGCAGACAAGTATACATCAGGACCACAAAACGCAGCATCCATACCAGGATAAAAGAACACGAAAGGCACTGCAGACTACAGCAACCAGAAAAATCTGCAGTAGTTGAACATGCTCTCAAGCACACTGGACACAAAATCCTATTTGAAAACACAGAGATACTGGACAACACCAACAGCCACTATACCAGGCTATACCGGGAAGCCATTGAGATTCACAAACACCAGCACAGTTTCAATAAAAAAGAGGAGAGTCTAAAAATCAACAAAACCTGGCTACCAATCCTGAAAAATACATCCTGCAAAAGGTCAACGAACTCAGCTCAACCACCAGGACATGTGAACAGTTCACACAATGAACTTGCTAATCACCCCCAGCAGCCCCTCGTTAACAATTCAGTAGAAGAAAAAACCCTGCCTAATCCCCAGGAAAATACACACAGATGTGACACCAAAACATGCAGCCACTCAGTAACCCCCCCCCCCAGATCTCTATAAATACCCACAGAAGGGTCACTTCACCCTGGGCACAGAGAGAACTGCTCCTGTCTGTGCTCCTGCACTCTGAAGATGCTGGTCACAGGTGCTGGCGAAACATTAGGAAACAAGACTTCAAGACCATGGCCGCACAGCCCGGAAGACCCACACCAGCCATCGTATGCCGGCCGTGAAAGCCTTTGACAATACATTATATATTGCTTGTCAGTTACAAAAGAGAGCAGTAACATGAGTTACTATCACAATCTTTGTTACTTCAAAGCACTGTTGGGGGAAAAATTGCTACAGAGATAGTTGGTCCCTTTGATGGAGCTTCTATGGATTGTCATTATATGATGATGTTAACTGTTCATTATAGTAAATGGCCAGAAGTGGCTTTTATATCACAAGCTACCTTAATCACAGTTACAAAATTTCTTTCTGTAGTATGGAAGATTCCTAAAATTTGTCTCTAATAACAGGGCTTAGTTTATTGTGTTGGAATTTGAAAACTTTTTAGCAAAGTGTAATACTATACACACACACATACACACATACATCAATGTATGGATTGAGAGATTCAGCAGAATTCTAGAAAATAGCTTACAAACTGCCAAGTTAGAAGAAAAAAGGTGGAAGATCTTTATTACTGAATTCTTGCAGATACATACAACTACTCACCATGCAGTAAAAAACAAGCTGAGGTGTTGAAGGAAAGAGAAATACGTACTAAATTCAACATGGTTGGTTAGTATAATTAAGAGACGGTATTACATTAGAAGAGGATATAAGGAAAGGAGTGGAAAATAGTAAGAGGAATTCAGAAAATACAGTATAAAGAACAGTTGCATGGCACCATGGCACATGGATAGAAATGTAAATGTGGTTCCTATATACAAGTTTAGAAACTAGGAATTAGGGGTGAAACAGAGATTAGATGTAAATCCTGTCACAAATGAAAGAACATTATATTTATAAATTGTCAGCTGGATGAGTATGGAATGCTTCCCACATCGTTCCACTAATTTATGAAGGAGGAGATACAGCAGTCAGTGTCTGATCATTCTGAATTAGCCGTAGGATTGCAGGACAAATTAGAAGAGATTCTATACTTGAATTCTATAATTTAGGAAAGTAATTAAACAATTTCTGTTTGGAGTAATGTTTTTAAAAAATCCTAGACCTAAAATTATAACTAGTTCATCAAGATTATCAAAGCATGCTGAGTTTTACAAACAGTATAACCACATTTTTGTCACATTCAGGAAAACAGAATTATATGGTCTGACAGGAGCAACTATAGATAAAATAAATCAGAATTCTCTGGGTACTTTACCAAATAGGGAGTTATAAAATGCCCCATTGTTCCTTACAGAAGATGCAGTGCACAATAACAATACAAAGGCTATAGATTCAATGGGTCTTTCTGCACAAGGGCACAAACATAACTTCATGAAGAGCTTTTTAATATTTGCCCTTGTCTGGTAATGTCAATGTTAGTGCTGTTCAGAGTTTAGGAACATTATTTGATTTAAATATAATGCTGGCCTGAAAAAAGAACATTAATGACTTAGAAACACATTCCTGGCTACGGCAAATTGGTCCAGTTGGCTTTCCAAGTCTCTAGTGTGTTGCTTGAGTGCAATATGTGCTTGATCATAGTCTGTCACCAAAATCACCTTTCAAGAGCCCATAGTGCTGCAGTTTGAACAGCAAAGGAGCTAACGTATATCCTTGTCTTACTCCTTTCAAGCTGGAAATGTTTTAGTACAGTACCTTGCATACTACAGCAAACCTTTATTCTACAGTTCTCATGGAGTTTGTATACTAGCAGAAGTAGTTGTCTAACTATTGTAGTATTTCCGAGTTTGCCCTGCAGCTTTGTTCTAGAGATAAGATTGTATGCAGACCTGAAATCAATAAATGCAATGAGTACAGATAGTCCTCATTTACTGAGCATAATTGGGATGGACAACTTGGTCGTTAAGCAAAGCGGTCACAAAGTGAAACCGCAACTGTGCTCATGATCTTACTTCAGCTTTTCCTTGCTTTACATACCTGCAAAGGTTGTAAACATGAGGATTGGTCACAAAGTTACTTTTTCATCACTGTCGTAACTGCAAAAGGTCACTGTATGAGACAGTCACTAAACAAGGACAACCTGTAGTACAGAACTTTGGATAAATATTTTTGGCCAGATGTTGCAAAATAAGAGCATGGTCAAAAATTCAGCATCCAGCTCTGAAACCTGCATATTTACCTTCTAGAATGTGTTCTGAGTTGACCCAATCAGATAGTTTGTTATACGAGTGCATGGCATAAAAGGCTGATGGGTCATTAGTTAGTAGGCATATCTTAATTACTCTTTTTATAGATAGGCTTTAAAATAGTTCAATCCAGTCCTTTGGTATTTGCATACTATGATCAATATATGTGTACAGGGGACCTAATGCAGGGGTCCATCATTCCAGATTGCAATGTAGAACTTCAGCAGTAATAAAATAATTGCCTGGGGCTTCACCAGACTTGAGATCTCTGACAAGGCCTATTATTTCAGAACTTGTTTACAGGGATCCAAACTTGATGTTGGACTCTAAATCCAATTCTTGTGGATCATCTTGTGTGTATGATGCCCTAAAGGGCATATAGTGCCCTAAAGTGCTCCTCCCATACTGTTGCCAATAGAAGATTGGTCTTAGTGACTGGGTGAGAAGCTATCAAGTGCCAAAACAAGGCTGGATTCCTAGCTTGTGATGCCACTATTAGTTGTCATTAAAAATATATACAGGTGAAACTTGAAAAATTAGAATATCGTGAAAAAGTTCATTTATGTCAGTAAGGCAACTCAAAAGGTGAAACCAATATGTGAGATAGACGCATTACATGCAAAGCGAGATATGTCAAGCCTTACTTTGGTATAATTGTGATGATTATGGCGTACAGCTTATGAAAACCCCAAATTCACAATCTCAGAAAATTAGAATATTACATGACATCAATAACACAAGGATTGGAAATAGAACAATATCGGACCTCTGCAAAGTATAAGCATGCAAATGTACTCAGTACTTGGTTTGGGCCCCTTTTGCAGCAATGACTGCCGCAATGCGGCGTGGCATGGATGCTATTAGCCTGTAGCACTGCTGAGGTGTTATGGAAGACCAGGATGCTTCAATAGCGGCCTTCAGCTCCGCTGCATTGTTCAGTCTCATGTCCCTCATCTTTCTCTTGGCAATGCCCCATAGATTTTCTATGGGGTTCAGGTCAGGCAAGTTTGCTGGCCAATCAAGCACAGTAATCCCATGGTCATTGAACCAGGTTTTGGTACTTTTGGCAGTGTGGGCAGATGCCAAGTCCTGCTGGAAAATGAAGTCAGCATCCCCATAAAGCTCATCTGCAGAAGGAAGCATGAAGTGCTCCAAAATCTCCTGGTAGACGGCTGCGTTGACCCTGGACTTAATGAAGCACAGTGGACCAACACCAGCAGATGACATGGCTCCCCAAATCAACACAGACTGTGGAAACTTTACACTGGACTTCAAGCATCGTGCATTTTACGCCTCTCCATTCTTCCTCCAGACTCTGGGTCCTTGGTTCCCAAATGAGATGCAAAAGTTGCTCTCATCAGAAAAGGGGACTTTGGACCACTGAGCAACAGACCAGTTCTTTTTTTCTGTAGCCCAGGTAAGACACTTCTGACGTTGTTTGTTGTTCAGGAGCGTCTTGACAAGAGGAATACGACATTTGAAGCCCATGTCCAGGATCCGTTTGTGTGTGGTGGCTCTTGATGCACTAACTCCAGCCTCAGTCCACTCCTTGTGAAAGTCCCCAACACTTTTGAATGGCCTTTTCCCGACAATCCTCTCCAGGCTGCGGTCATCCCTGCTGCTTGTGCACCTTTTTCTTCCACACTTTTCCCTTCCACCTAACCTTCTATTGATGTGCTTTGATACAGCACTTTGGGAACATCCAACTTCTTTTGCAATTACCTTTTGGGGCTTTCCCTCCTTATTGAGGGTGTCAATGATGGTTTTCTGCACAACTGTCAGGTCAGGAGTCTTTCCCACGCTTGTGATTCCTACTGAACCAACCTGAGAGACCATTTAAAGGCTCAGGAACCCTTTGCAGGTGTTGTGGATTCATTAGCTGATTAGAGTGGGACACTTTGAGCCTAGAATATTGAACCTTTTCACACTATTCTAATTTTCTGAGATTGTGAATTTGGGGTTTTCATAAGCTGTACGCCATAATCATCACAATTATACCGAAGTAAGGCTTGGCATATCTCACTTTGCATGTAATGGGTCTATCTCATATATTGGTTTCACCTTTTGAATTGCCTTACTGACATAAATGAACATTTGCACGATATTCTAATTTTTCGAGTTTCACCTGTATTTGTTTTATCTGTAATAAATCTTTGTACTGTTTTTCAGCAATAAAAATTCCTTGATGGAATGTAAAGCTGGATGTGCATTGCATATTTTAAATTCCTAACCAATTATTTCCTAACCTCTTGTCAATCAAAATCAAGCCAGAACAAGGAAGAGTAAGCCTTACTCTCAGATTTCATCCTATTATCTGATACCAGGGAAATAAGGGTGGAAGTAGCTGAATACATTTGCTATGAGTCTCTAAAAGATCATTTTGGGCTTAACCTCAATTATACCAGAGAAAATCTGCAAAGCTGTCTAAGAAGAGAGTAGTTCAATTAGTTCCTCTTTCTGCTGTTGTGTCCATTTAGCACAGGCTAGTTTTGAATCTGGTTCCAGGTTAACAGAATGATTCAATTCTAAGAAGAATTTGTCAGATGCTCTTATTGCTAGAGGGACAGGAAAACTATCTCTATCAGGTCAGCTAGCTGTGAAAAAAAAATGTGTGAGGGGGGCCAGATTCCTTGAGATAGTCAGCCTAGTATGAAAATTCAGCAGGATAATTGCTACTGATGGAGCAATCAATGGGCAAGTTATATTTGAATTAGGAAGGTGTTGATAGAACTTGGCAAAAAAGTGTCTTATCCTTTGAGCCCGCTCTTGTACTGAAGTCACCTGTTATGATTACATAAGCAGGAGAGTAAGTATGTACAACATTGTGTAGGTATGCTTCTACTTTGATTTACAGATAGTTAATTTAGGATTAAATTCACAAAGATGGGATATATACATTGACCAATGTATATATCCCATCTTTGCTTATTATGTTTAAAAGACTCATGGGTTATTAGTTAGGAGGCATATCTTAATTGCTTTTTTTATAGAGAGGCTGTAAAATCTGTTATATTTTAACAGAACTGTCACTGCATAGTTCTGCAGAATGTTGAAGACCTGTTGCCATCACATGTCCCTTTAGCGTAATCTTAATGTACACACCTCCCCTAAAAATATAAACACCAACATGAATGCAAACGAATAATGAAAACAATACAATGAAACTTTGGGAAAGGTGGATTTATTGTAACAATGTACAACTAATATGTGCTTCACACCTGCCCTGGACTCTGTCTGCACCTTCACAAGGAAGTTTGAGAAATCCTGTTCTAAACAGACTCCTGCCTTGCCCTGATCCAGGCATTGCATCTGATTGTATCTACCTAAAAGCAATTTGTCATCTGACCAGGATTCCTGTAGCAGAAGTATATCAATCTTGGCAACATAAACCACAAAGTCTTTAAACCTGGTAATCCATCCCAAAATGTCCCATGAGAGGACGACCAGAGTTTTAGGAGTATCCAGAACTCAATCACATTTTCCAATGGGAAATAAGCACTATGTAATGTAAATTGTTATGAGGGGAAGAAATAAGTTATGGTATAAATTGTGTACTATCCTTTTAAGAGCTTGTGTTGGTAGTGACAGCCTCATTGATAGGCTCACCTTTCAGTCTCCACAAATTCATTTCACGTGTGTGTACATGTAGTGCTATTGTTAGTCACAATTTCATTAAATCTAGGCAGGCATATAAAAGGGGTCACAATCTCACTCCCATTATCTTGCCTGTTTTTTTTTTTAAATTGTATTTATTTATTTATCATATTTATATGGCTGCCCATCTCACAGAATGTGACTTTGGGTGGCGTACAATAAAAAAAGCCATAACATGATAATATTAAAAAACATTCTACAATTAAAACATTAATATTATTATTATTAAAAGGCTAGGAGAAAGCATTAGATGTTGCAAACAATGTAGCCACCTTATCAAGTCACCATTCCCTTGAGACCCCAAGCCTGTTGACATATCCAAGTTTTGAGGGACTTCTGGAAGGAAATCAAGGATGGGACCAGTCTCATCTCGGGGGGATGATGTTTCAGAGGGTGGGTGCCACAACAGAAAAGGCCTGTCTCCTGGGTCCTGCCAAGTGTAGCTTCTCAGCAAATGGGACTCACAACTTACTTCTTCTGCAAGACCTGATGGGATGGGCAGGTGTAATCAGGAAGAGTCATCCCTCAAATAACCTGGACCCATGCCATGAAGGGCTTTAAAAGACAAAACCAGCACCTTGAATTGGACCTGGAAGCAAACTGGCAGCAATGCAGATTGCAAAGCAGAGATGTAACATGTGCTGTTCTAGGGGCACACATAACTGCCCTTGCCACCACATACTATTCCAGATGAAGCTTCCATATACAGTGGTACCTCGGGTCACGAATGCTTCTGTTCACGACCAATTCGGGTCATGAACAGCTCCGTTCACAAAATTTTGCTTCTGTTTGCGAACGCCGGATCGGGTGACGAACAGGATCTGTGGCCATTTTCCCTCCCATGACACATGGTCGTGGCTTCCTGTAGGGAGGGGGACTCTCCCTCCAAGCAATAACCGCCTCCCCACCCACCTTCCTGTCCTCCACGCCAGAAGTTGCGTCGAGCAAGGTTAGCGTTCTCTCTCTTTGTACTGTATTTTGTTTCATATTTTTGCGGTTGTAAAAAAAAAATACATATGGTTCAGAACAGATTAACCGTATTTACATTGAACCTTATGGGAAAATTTGATTCGGGTCGTGACCAATTTGGGTCGCGACCAGAGTCGCGGAACGAATTAAGTTCGTGAACCGAGGTACCACTGTACTTTTCAAGGGCAGTCTTATGTAAAGCACATTATAGTAGTCCACCTGGGAGGTGACCAGAGGATGAGTGACCATAAGCAGAGCCTCCTAATCCAGGAACAGGTACAACTGGTGCACAACACAAAGCTGTTCAAAAGCCTTCCTAGCTATGACTGCCACTTGTTTTCAAGCAGGAGTCACAAGTCAGGAGAACCTCCAAGTTGCGCACTGGGGCTGTTTGGAGCAGTGCATCCCCATCCAGTACCAAAGATGGCATAGTCCTAGAACCAGAAGGTCCCAAAACTCAGAGCCACTCAGTCTTGCTAGGGTTTAGTTGAAGCCTATTGTGCCCCATCCAGATCCCCACAGCCTCCAGGCACTGGGATAGGAAATTAGTAGCATTGCTTAATTTGTCAGAGATGTATAATTTGGTATCATCAGCATACGGATGATACCTCACTCCATGGCAACAGAAGAGCTCACCCAGCAGTTTCATGTAGATGTTAAATAGGAGCAGAGAGAACACTGAATCCTGTGGCATCCCACATATTAGGGGCCGAGGGTGGGATCTCTCCCCCCGAGTCACCACTGACTGGTATCAATCATGCACAAAGGAGGAAAACCAGCAAAATACAGTGCCAGCATAATACACTTTTGATCTTCACCCCCACCCTGAGGATTCTGCCGTGCCAGGATTGGGCTCACTGACACAATGTACCATGATTATTTACTCTTATAGCATTTCCAATTATCTTCCTGGATTTTATATTCCATTTTAATAGCAAAATAGCACAGTTGGTTTGTGGAAATTAGATGAGTTTAGATTTTCATCTTAAATTAAACATTTCTGGACTTACAGAAAATAACTTGAAGTAGTTGTACTTATCTAGTAGATGAATCATTTAGCTATAAAGCTTGTGAAGAGTAAGCTTTTAAAAGGAAATGTTAACATGATTCCTACTCACAATTTGTACAAATCCAGCATATCAATTCCAACAAGAAATATGTCTGGAAGGGTTTTTCCCACTCTCATTGTCAGCTAAATTAGTAAATGATTATAAATTCTTACTGGTGCTTTCATCTTATTTGGACATGCCAAAAGATATGCAAAGGATGAATCTTTTGTTTTTTAAGTATGTAGCATTCACTTCTCATCAGGCTGATGCATCTGCCATTTTATTTGAAATGATGTTTCTGTGAATACCTTCCAGCTCCCACCCAAAACATTTTGGGGATATTAAACAAAGCTTTTCCATGAATGATTGAGGGAGAAAACAGAATTTTTTTCTAAGAGTTCTAATTTGTCCTGAATTTTTGGTGCATGGAAAGTAGTGCAATGCTACTTGGGAATTACTTTGTGGGAAGGAAGAAGATTGCTAAACTTCTATTTGTTGTGCATCAAGAGTCTTGATGTCCTGGTTCCTGATTGGCAATTATAGCCTGACTCCAAGCAGCAACATAACAAATTATATCTGCTTTTCTTTGCCTACTTACTTACAAAAGTTGCACTGTTACCCCCATTCTACCCTGGGAACTTCTCTTCAAACTCCCCTAGTGGCTGTAAGAGTTTGATTGAATAAATTATATCCATGCTAATGATATCTCAAGATGTTCATCAGTGTTTCGATAGCTTATTTTCTTCCTATCCACACTGACCTCTCTGTTGCATACAACCTCTCCATCATAACATGCCAAACAGGCTAAATCTGATACTGTTTTCACTATGAACAAAAGTGTTTTTGAGTGTCTTACTTCTCAGCCTTTTGATTAAGATCAAGTGTAGTTTTCTTTTTTTCTTTATCAACTGGCTCCATATCTTATATGACTTTTTTTTATATAGAGCTTTTGGGAACCAAAGGAAGGTATTTGAACTAACTAACCAACTGTTAACAATAGGAAGTAAGAACCCCTCCTCCCCCATTAGCCTCTTCAGATGTTTGGTCGACTCATATTCTTGAACCTTTTGTTGGGAAAGGGCTAGATGGTACTAGAGTTCCAAAAGAAGCTCTGAAGAGAAATAATGGCCTTTAGACCTTAAAGAAGCTTCTCATCAGTTGGTCTTTTCTGCTTGTCAATGCAATGTACTTATGTCTAATTCTTTTCTTCATGATGCCCTTCAGTTCTACTTATAGACACTCTGATGCCATTTATTAACCTCTATTGGAAACATCATCCTGAATCGTTTGGACCTTGGAATGAATGTACTCTGATAGAGTCAGAGACAGAGACAGAGATAGATAGAATTTAGAAAAAGAATTTTATATAGCTATAACCCCATTTTTTAAGGCAAGAAATATTTAACAGCTTTTTCATCTTTAAGGTTCATTTACTAACGTGATAATTTTTGAATGATATGTGGTTCTTCAATAGGGGTCCCATATCTGGTCTGAAAAATCTAGACCCCTGTTGCTGTCATCCAGGGATTGGCCAGTTTTTTTTTTTCCCCCAGCCAGATATGTACCTGTATAAATGAAATCTTAATATGTCTCTCGAAGATGGGGATTTGAAAAATTAAGAAGTATATATAGAAATGAGAATTTAAAACATTCTATTATTTACTAGATTCGTAAGGCCACCCAACACAAACAATGTGATATTATGTCTATTATTAACTAATATTTATCAGAGGAGAAATCCTGATGGTGTCGTTTGTCTTCTTTCTGCCACCTGAAGTCTGCATTGGATCTAAGAGATTTGGTACCATGAATTTGGATCAAAGCAATTACCTGCATGGCTATTCTTTAGGGTTGTCTGAGGGACAGCATTCAGAGAAATTGACCTGTTAGAAACTAATACCAGAATAATAAGGGGAGGATGTTTCTTCTTCATTGGATCCTAGAGATGAATAGCGGTAACTTAGGAAAGAGGCTCAAAGTAAATATATATATTTGGCCTTTGTTTCACTTAAAGAAGTATATCATGAATAATGAATATATTAGGCAGAAAAGGCCAGACCTCCATTTTTTAAAACAACATAAGTATTGTATATCCTAGTTCTAAGTGAAATACATTTGTAAACACATACAATATTGCAATGCATTAAGGATGGCTCTTCTTAAGAAATTGCATACCGTTTTCAGTTTTAATGAAGTGATACAGTAGTAATAAAGAATAAATAAACAACAATAAATTAAAAAAAAAAACAGATATGCATACATCTTTCTTCTTTTTTCTTAAAAATTTTTATTCTTTGATAGGCTGAGTGACCATCAATATGCTCTCCTGATGTTTTGTTCACTGGTGTACACCAATCAGTAGAAGCTGCAGCAAAGGGACTGAAGAGCAGCTGGAGAGTTCTGTCAAAGCCTGGTCAGAAACCTTCTCAGCTGGAAATAAACTTCCTCTCTTCATTTCAGCTATCATACAGGGTGTCATCGTTACCATCAAAGTGATTGTGGACATCCTGCTTCACATCAGCTACTGATTTCTCTCCTCCATTCCCACTGCTTTGACCAGTAGAAGCAGGACAATTGTTAAAGCTACCTCTACATCCAAGATGTCATATCAGAGCTCCATTGGGATCAGGAAAAGAAACTGAAAGTAGAGCATCCTACCATTCACCACTGTTTATATAGCTGAAGATCCTCATAGAACTCAACAGAGTTCTTTTGCCCCTACCAGTCAGTGATTATGCTTAGTTAAATGGGTTCAGATATCAATCCCATTTCACCTGCTTGGGCCAATATTTTAAAATGTCAGAGTACAGAGATCTATTCGTATTTTTCATTCTCTTTACCTCCATTCATGATGAAACTTGAAGCAAATGTCTTTAAGCTGCTGAGAAAACCAGCCCTGCTTTTCACTACCAGACTGGTTGTCTTTTAATCAGCTGTGCCCCATCATTTATTGTGGGACAGTACTGAAAGGAAGAGAGGAGAAGTGATTTTCTGATGCTGCCAGAGAGTTAAAAAAGCAGCATGGTATTCAATATGCCCCCAGTGCCCTCATAATCTGTTGTGGGTGATGAGATGATTAATATCACACTGCATGGGGGATAATCATCTCCATCCACCACAGCATTGGCTAAAATGGTAACAGAAGCAATATAATCCCTGGGAACCACTGTATGTTAACTGGAAAATCGCACCAAATATGTTGTGCAACAGGCACTGGAAACTTTTGTTAGGAAAAGATTATTTCCCCCCTATTTCTTCCAACTCAAATACTGTAGGTCTGCATTTAGGCAAGCTAATTAATTCCACATCACAATGATGGCCAATTGCATGCTACATTTTTCCCCCCATCATGGAGAATTTGGGGCAAGTGTGGCCATAAAATGGCTTTTAGCATTTGTTAACAGGTTCAGTGTGTGGTTGGCCCCTCCTTGGGTTTGGAGCATTGTTTGATGCAATAATAATAATAATAATAATAATAATAATAATAATAATAATAATAATAATAATAATAATAATAATAATAATAAAAACCTGAGGTATTGATTCTGCTGACACCTGGGGACCTTGTCTAGGGCCCTGGAATGTGGTTAATCCCAGACACTGGAGTTTCAGGCGGCTTTAGGCTGGCAGCCTCTCTTCCTGTTTTATGGAAGACTGAGCTCACTAATAGTAGAAGTAGACAGGACATATGAGGGAGGTATTGCCCATGCCATAGGAGGTCTACGTTGGCAGTTGTGGGTATAGGAATAGCTCTACTTTGTGAGCTTTCCAGTTGGACTTTGCTGGCAAATTTTTCTGTTTCATCTGGACTGCCCTGGAAGTCAGTTTGAGGAAGCATGTTTCTAGACAGATTAGTCCTTTTACAGTCATCTTAGAATTTTTATGCTTATATGTATTTGGGTTGTCTGGGGTATTTTTTGTATTTTTATATTGCTAACTGCCTAGAGCCTATGGGAATAGGTGGCATAAAAGCAAAGCAAAAAGCAAAGCAAAGCACAAACAAATAAATAAATAGACAGACAGACTAACTTATACAAGAAACTGGACAGGAGTGACTTGACCTCTTCAATCAATTCCTTTCATAGAGTTAATGCAGTAGGAAGAATCTGACTTGCCTGTTAACTGCAACTCATTAACACAAACAGCACTAAGCTGGTGGAATCATTTATTTCTCTGAACAACCTGAGAAAATGCACTCAGAGACCCAAATGTAAATGTAAAGTGCAACATTTGAGGAAATGGTGAGCAACCATAGCAGTGCTGTACCTCCCAGCCATGTTGTACTTGTGTGTCTCATTCACCATACTATATTATAAAATTAAGCTTGGAAATATGGGTTGGGCTTTAATTAAAAGTCTGCTGGCATTTTGTCCTGCAACAATTTATGCATTTCAAGTGAAATCAATTAGCACTCGAGAGAGACTCCTTTTGGCAATACATAAAAAAATAAAGATTCCCCCAGGTCAGGATCAACTCCTGGTGACTTCATGGACAGGCCTTTGCTGTTTTCTCGGAAGCATTATGGAAGTGCTTCACCATTGTCATCTTATGTGATGTGTCTTGCTTAATTTGTGGACTTCTTAATATCTTTTACAAATCTATTATTTCCTAGTGGTCTCCCATCTACACATTAACCAGTCCCAATCCTGCTTAGCTTTTTGAGATTACACAAGGATAGTATAATCAGCGTGCATTGATTTGTCAGGTCAACCTTTGGCTAAAGAAGAATTGATCCTATTTTCGGCCGCATGCACCCCATTCTCCCAATGCACATAACACAATGGGGTAGAAAAGGATAAAGCATCTTGGGGAATTATGCATTATACTGAATGCCAATTCCACTTATCATTTGTTCCAACAGCTCCTCCTAACTTTCCATACATTACTGCCTTTCCTAATCTTTTGCTGTCTATCTTATGTTGGACTTCAGGATCCATACAGCCTAGCCAGCTCAGCAGGAAAACTTTAGTCAAGCTACTACCAATAATGATAGGATAAGAGAAGCAAGAACAGTTTAGGAAAAGAGAATTGCAAGCAAAATGTAATTTGTTTTTTATATAAAAATGACATATACAGGCATCACATATACAGATACATAGATTTAAAACTGAAAATGCATATTGATTCTGAAATGTCAAGTTGTTTTCTTGATTTCCACAAAAGAGATGATTAAAAATTTACCAACTTTAAATTCCATCCTTCCTCCAAGAAAAGATATATTCCAAGGCTACTCAGTGGGATTCATGGCTGAACTGGAATATTATGTTGGGAATCCCTGTTATCACACACTGTTTTTGAACTGTTTGATGGTGCTTATTATAATATCTCTCAGTTTAGTTATCAATGAATGTCCAGTGACAACCAAACAGGCAGTCAGCCCTTACAGTCACTTAAACCATGGTGACTTGTATTTGATGTCATATATTATTGTCAGTACTCCAGAGACCAAACATTTACAAATCCTAGTGATTGCATTTTGAATAATAGGATTATTGTAATTCAAAAAGAAGGAAAAACAGGAGAGAAATATCTCTTTCCCTGATCTTTTTCCAGGTTTTTCCCTTTCTATCAAGTCTTTTGCAACAGCTATCATTAATTTTCTATTTTAGCACAATAAAAAGACCATTCTGGTCCAATTTCAGGGCTTAAAAACAGAGCCCTGCTGGTATCTCAGAATTAAACTATCTGATGGCATTCAGTTCAGCTGTTACGTGCTAGTGATAGAATCACCTTCTGCATACTAAGCAGTGGAGAATATTATCAGGTGGGAGATGGCCTTTAATTAGTCAGTGCCAGAAAAAAGGTAAATAAAATAAAGCCTCTAATATAATTCTGTGGATCAGAAAATCAAAGACAATGCATCTTGTGCTTGATTCCTAATCAATAGAAATATATGGGGCAAAGCATTATGGAAGGATGTTTCTTGCCTCTTGCATGTTTGGAACAGGAAGGAGAACAGAAAAGAGGAATTTCTTTGAAGTGGGTTTGCTAGGAAACTGAGCATCAGTAATCTGCATTGTTCTTTGCAGTCAAAGTCCATTTGAGAGCACTTTTCAAGTGCTTCAGGGCAACCCAGAAATGTAAGGAGAGGGCTTACAGTTTCTTGTCTTATAACATATGAGATTAAAAAAAATGTTCTCCATCTAAAATAGCATAATGGAATTGGAAGAGGCCAGTTAGATATCAAGTCCAGGTTCTGCCTGCTGCAGAAACTCAGATGAGGTTCACTGTTTGACTTTGTTCAACTGTTCAACTTTGAAAGGGAACCAAGGTGAAATCAAATCCCAGCAAGACAAAATGGTTGTTTCTGCATCAACCAGGTGGTGGTAGACTTTTCCCCCTCATTAGTTCTCAAGGAGGTTGCACTGTTCCCAAAGGAGCAGGTCCATAAACTGGCAGTGCTCCTGGATTCATGACTCCATCTAGATTAATAGATGGAGGCCAGGGCCACCTTTGTCCAATTATGGCTGGTGATCCAGTGTGGCCTTTTGGGAGTGGGAGGCTTTGGCAACAGTATCTTGTACTCATATTATGTCTCAGTTCGATTATTGTAATAAGCTGTACCTGGGGATACACCTGAAGAACAGGAAGATGCAATTGGTAGAGAACAAAGCAGCATACATGCTGATGGGTGAAAGCCAATTCAGAAGTATAAAACCTACACTGTAAGTAAGGTGTAGATGTCTGAGATGTTAGTATTAACCTATAAAGCCCTCTGTAGGGCTTGGGTCTAGGATGTCTTTGGAACTGTCTACTCCAAATAGATTTTGTGTAGCCTGTTTGCTCTTCTTCTTGGGACTGAATGTAGGACCCTCAGCCTAGGAGATGGAGAGGGGCACAAGTCTGGATGCAGAGCTTCTTAGTGGCCATCCCGGCCCTCTGGAATAAACTCTCCCGTAAATTCCAGATAGCTCCCATCCTTACCATTCTTAAGAAAGGTAAGATTTGGCTTTCCCAGCCAACTTTTGGAGACTGATCATCTCTCTTCGTGTTGTCACTTTAATCATGTTTCAGATTTAATTTTAATCATTAGTTTGATTACATAAGGTGATTTTCATCATATCTTAATTTGTGATGTCCATGAATCACTTTGAGTTTTCATAATTTGGCAGTACATCAATACTGAGATCTAAATAAATAACCTATGTAACTGATTACACTGATTTTACTGTTAGGAAGGCTTTCCTACCACTCAGACAGAATCTGCTTCCTGTAACTTAACACCATTGTTCCACTCTGCCATGATAGAGAGCAAGTCTTGGCTTTCTGTGTGCCATACTTTATCAGCTGCAGAAGATATCATGTTCCTCTCCTGTCTTACCTTCTTAAAGGTAAACATAAACTGTATTTTAAGCTTTCCTTACCAAACTTTCAGTCCCTTGATCATCCTTTGCCCTTCTTAGAATCCCATGTCAGCTAGTCCAAATCCTTCTTAAAGTATGGATCGCAGAAATGAATGCAATATTTGGGGGATGGGGGGGGGGGGGCTAACCAAGGCAGAATAGAGTGGAACTATTATTTCTTGTAATTTGGAAACTATACTCTCAACTTAAAATTGCATTTGTCTTTATTGTAGTCATGTTGCACTGCTGATTTATAGTCAGCTGTGATCAATTTCAATTCCAACATTCTCCCATGTGTACTATTGCTAAGCCACAAATAACCTGTTCTATACCTGTGTACTTGATTTCATGTAGAAAAATCAGCATCTATAAAGATGAGATGAACAGCAACACGTAAAAAGGGTGTGGCTTTGATCATATAGTTCTGGATGCATTTTTTTTGTCCCTGTGCCTATGGATACCCCCAATCCCACTTGTTTAAAAGAGAGTTGTATCTTTTATTTCATCAGTATCTGTATCTATTTTTGTACCTTTGTTTTTATGGCTACATGATGTTCCACAATAATTTAAAGAAAAATATTTCAAAGCAAATAAGACCTACCCTCCACCCCCCAAAATTGGATAAGAGATTTAGGGTAGAGATTTAAATCCAAGTTCAGCTAGAAGGATGAAAACAAGAACTTAGTTCAAGTAGTGGAAAAACCATATTTGTGTGTTTTCAAGTTAAAGATGGTTTCCCTCACCTCCTTTACTCTGGTATGATAACGCTTTGACCACAGAGAAAAAGTTCTCATTGAATCTGTATAAAAGACAGGAAAAGAAATTAACTATGGCAGCAAGCCCACTTGTCATCCAAGTGCCGAGTTTTCAGGTTGTAATGCAGCCAGCCAGGTCATCTCTTAGAATGCATGCACAAATTTGTAACATTGTTCAGGCTTTGTCTCCCTGAAAGCAAAAGAAAATGAAAGCTTGAGGATCCAGACAGATTTTCTAGTCCTTTCAAAGAAAGGAATCAAAGTATAAATATTCAACAGATCTACCTGAGTAGGGTTCCAAAAATTAGCATTGAGAAGAACTTTGACAGGAAATAAAATGCCTGATCTTAGAATTTATACTTAGACACATGAAATCTACAGAGATCAACCTGTGTGTTTTTCTGATCCACTGGCACAGGAGGTGGGCATATTAGACTGGTATTAAAACATCTAACAATTTCTACCACTACAGTGTAAGCAATAAGTAAATTGTAGTTTATCAATGCCTATTCCTTTAGTTCTCTGACAGTATCCCATGAGTTGTCAATATGTCTGTAGACACTAACACACTTCCCTTAGTACTTGATAGTCCCCCTGATTTTATTGTCTTTTTACAAAATGCTTTTACATTTCAATAAATACTTCTGAGTAAAGAAATGGACGTTAAAATATTCCAAAGTATCCATCATCATCTCTTATTTCCAATGAAACACCGAGTTCTGTAAGAACTATTTGGTTTCCTGAGAAAATGAAACAAAATAAAAAAATGCCAGAAGAGTACAGCCCCCCCTCTTTCTTTTTTAATCTGTCTGCTTACATCATAAAATTGATAAAGAAAAGCTGGAATAATAAAGATTACTCTGAGGTGCCAGAGAAGATACTGGAGAATAATATCTCTAGTTTGCCCTTTGAAAATTGACATCACGTTCACCATGGAAGCTATTTCATGAAAGTGTCCATATGTTCTCCAAATGCCAAATGTAACAAAAGCTATATTTTCCCCAAGAATAACCATACCACATCAATTAATAGTTTTAAAAAGTCAATCTTTTCATTTACTTTTTTCTTCACAGATTTTAATGGGGCATGCAGTTGCCATTTTAGGCATCCATGAACTTTACAGATGCATAGTCACACACACATAAAGCATCATAGCACCTAACACCATTTTCCAAGGTTAAGGAATATTGTTTCAGTACTTCTTCTTCTCACCAAGTGACAAGAAAACCAAATAATGCAGTCTGTGGAGGTAAAATTACCTTCTATGGGATTACCATCAATTTATCCCCTTCTATGGGATTACCATCATCCAATTCTATGGGATTACTTCAAATTAGCTTCAATTACCTTCAGTTCAAATTAGCTTCACAATTTACCTTCTATGGGAAAAAACAACTAGTGTCAGTTATAGATTGGAGGAAAACATCCTATGTTTCTGCATTCCGGGTAACCAGTGAATGGAGCTGTCCTTGAAAGCAATGTCTAGAAATACTTGAGACCGACTCCCCTTAATATCCATAATTTCAACTGACAGGGTCTAGAAGGAGAGCCTTTTCTGCCATTGTCCCTGCCCTGTGGAATATTGTACCCCTTGAGGTGAAATTGGGCCCCACTCTTCTGGCCTTCTGCAAGAGTGTTAAGACCTGCCTCTGCCAACTAGCTTGGGGATCCAGTCAGAACTTCCATCAGTGGGGGTGGCTGGTGACTTGAGGATGTTCTCTCCATCTTTTAACTATGTTTTGTAAGTTTTCTATTGTTTTTATGGTTTTTATTTGTGCGCCACCTAGAGTCACTTATATAGTGAGATGAGCGGCTTATAAATTTGATAAACAAACGAACAAACAAACAAAAATAAATAAATAATCTCCTGTCCCTGAACTCATAATAGATTTAAGCAAGGAGAAGCTAAACTCCTGGCTTGACCCTTCCTTTCCAAACCCAGCATGTCATGTCTGCTGTCATGTCAGATGATGGAATAATAGTAATCAACTGCTCTACAAAACCATCACTGTTAATTACTGGAAACGAGTTGACTAGGAGTACACAACAGTAGCTGATTATGGAACAGCAATGCAGGTGACTGAAAACGCTGTGATATACACACAGTTAGTAATTATGATGTGTTGGCTTTTTTAGGGTTAGGGTTTTTGTCATATGTTGGGTTTTTTTAAACAACATTTTTTTCTATGAATTTTATATTGTCTGTTACATTGTTTGGGTGTTTGAGTTAATTTTACTGTGGATATTTTATTGTATCCTTCCTTTAAGTCATTTTGAGTCTGGAATTATTTGGCAGCATGTAAAGTAACAACAGCAGCAACAGAAATTCCTTCAACCTTTCCAAGCATGATATATTTCTCCAAAGAACTAGTTCTTCGCATAACATATCCCAAGCATGATAATTTAAGTCTGGTCATTTGTGCCTCTAGTGAGAACTCTGAGTTCATTTCTTCAATAACCCACTTGTTTATTTTCTTGGCTGTCCATAGTATTCTTAGGAGTCCTCTCCAATACCAAAGTTCAGAAGTTCAAAACACTTCCTATCCTGCTTCTTCAACATCCAATTTTTTCTTCTATTGAGTGTCACAGGGAATATCATTACTTGCACTGTTCTGATCTTTGTAGGTATAGACACATCATGGCGTCTGGGTATCTTTTTCAAGGCCTTCATAGCTGCTCTACAAAGTACTAATCTGCAGTGTATTTCTTGACTGCTTGTTCTTTTAGTCTTGATGGTTGATCCTAAAAGGCAAAACCTATCCACCACTTCAATATCTTCATTGCCAATTCTAAGGCTGGTTGTTGTCATTAGTTTGGTCTTCTTTATATTTAATTTTAGACCCATTTTTCCCTTTGCTCTTGATTTTTATTACTCAGCTTTGCAGATCCTTTGCATTTTCAGCTATCAGAGTAGTGTCATCAGCACAGCACAGGTTACTGAGATTTCTTCCTCCAATTTTAAAAGTAGGCTCATCTTCTTCCAATCAAGCTTTCCTCAGTATATATTCTGCATATAGATTGAATAAATAAGAGGAGAATAAGCAGCCTTGACTCATACTTTTCCTGATCTGGAACCAATCTGTTTTGCCATGTTCTGTCCATACTGTGGCTTCCTGACCTAAGTTTCTAATTAGGACATTAATTGTTCTGGGATTCCCATTTTTCTGAGCACATTCCACAGCTTGCCATGATTGACACAATTGAAGGCCTTTCTATAATCAATGAAACTGACTACTGTTTTCAAGACAGAGAAAGGGGTAAATGTTTCAAAACAAAATTACTTAAAGCTAAGCCTCCGGCCTTAGGGAAAAAAAATTATCATATCTTCAGTGATGCTTTACTTGTATGCTTGTGAACAAAATGACTATTACAAAACTGCTATGCTTTTCTTCTTTATCCTTCAGATAACAGTATCAATTATCGGTATTAGCACAATTAATCCATAGGACATTATGGTGTAGGTCTGTATGAAGTGGCTTTGATTTATCTTGATAAGGTGCTTGTGCTGTGAAGATAACAGAGTGCAATTTGCTGAGACGAAGAGGCAGAGCAATTTGCTTCAACAAGGTACTTCCCTTCACTTTGCCAACTCATCTTAGCCTCCTCTGATATTTGCAAAGATCAGAAGAGGCTTCTGTACTGGCACTGCAGAGAGCAGTTGACCAGGAGTGTCAGAAGAGGTTGCCAAGGAGAGTGGAGGGAAGCAATGAGCCACCTTACTTCATTTGTAGAAGCAATAAGGCTGTGTTGTTTCATGAAGCAGCTTTGAGCACTTTACTCAAACCTCATCAAGTTGAAGTGTCTTCTCAAAGCTCTGCATCATCCTATGTGAGCACTTACTTGCTTTAAAGGTTCTTTTAGATGGACCATTCAAGTGTTTCCAGTTAAAAGGCATTTTGTAATTATTCTGCCTTTCTTTATTCAACAGGTATCCTCTGGCTAAGGCAGAGAGAAAAGAAGGAATAGAAGGAAAACATATAAAAGTTAAACATGGAAGATTAAATTGTTTAAACCAAACTTAAAATTAGGTAGGAAAAAGCACTGTTTAAAACCAAAACAAATGAAGACTTGAAAATTACTAACAGACTTTCCAGTACTTCCAGTAGGGTTCATGAGTTTTCAAGCAGATTTACAGTGAGCAAAAACTGCCTTTTTTTCTTTCCTGATCCTTTTTTGGAATCAAATAGAAGTTCAAGAAACCAAGATTAATGCTTGATTCACAGGTCTGAAAAGCGTTACTTGCTTTTGCTCTAATTTGCAGCATTGTTAGTACCTGTAAAATATCTTGAAAAGAATACATTCCACTAAAATACTGCATTTATGCATAGAAAAATGTATTGCATGTTCACTTTTCTGAAAGAGAAGGTAATGCATTTCAAAATTCTGTTGCATATGTAATGAGGAGATAATTTTTATTTGCCTAAAAGACAATAATTAACCAAGTACGACGTTCAGTTGCATGGTGCTGCCAAGCAAATGGAATAAATGTGATTGTTGGATTGTTAAAGGAATTAGATTTATTTGTAATAATTTGCTTGTCTTCAAAACAAAATGCCTAAATACTCAAACAGCATCACATACATATTTCTAGTTCATCTTGAATTCAGTTGTATTTTTATATAGCATTGGTCATGTTCCTGCAACAATGAACATAACTGACATTAACCATTGTTTTATTTTCTGTGGCTGTTCCATAGTGATTTCATTTTTAAATTGTTCTCAATTATAAGATAAGGTAGCAACCTTCAGGCACCTCCTCCTTATGTTTTTTTACATGGCATAGCTTTATGAGGTACACATAATTTCCATGACAGAAACAAAAAATGCACAATTATGTGTTTCTTGCACACAATTCACTCCTAAAAAGTCAGACAGATCATGCAGAGGGCACACAGAGTATTTACTAGGATTTGGGGGGGGGGGGTTGAGAAAGAGATTAATTCTGTTTTTCAAGACAATATAGTATCCCAATACTTTTAAATTAAGATAATTTTTCAGGAATAGTAATAGTAATGACTAAGAAACTCATCAGAATGTTGGGATACTGTCATAAACCACCTGTCACAGCAGGTAGCAGTACTTAGCTAACTTTGGCTGATTGTAAAAAAAGCTAAGCAGTATGGCACCTGTTAGTAGTTGAATGGGAGATCATCTTAAATCCCAGGGCTGTAGAAGAGTCGAGGGAATTAAACTTCCTGGAAGTAAGGGCAAATTACCATATTGTAGCCATGAAAACTACATGGATATGTTAATGTGATGACTAGAACTTGGGCACAGGGGAGTCTTTACATGTACCAAAAGTTATCATTATTCAGGCCTATGGTAGGGGAGATGGGATATCAAATGATGGAATTATCTGTGCCACTGTGTTGCTGGGCAGAATATGATAGTTGCTATCCTTCTCTTCCACTGTAATCAGAGGGAGGGGTTTAACTATACAATTGTATAGCTTGTATGGCTGAGGGCTCCTTTATAGAATACTTCAGTTAATTGAAAGTTATTTGATCTGTGGATTCTGAACTACCATCAATATGTCCCATTATGGTTGAAAACATCTATGCCCTTGGAGTTTTCAGTGGCATCATAATCAGCAGCCTATGGTGACATACCATAACTTCTCCCGCCAATGGGCTTCCAGCTCTGTGGATAAAGTGTCATTCAACAGCACTGCTCATTGGAGCTAGCCACAAATGGCCTTTTGAAATTCTCTATCAAATCTATGGCCAAAGAAATTGGGTAGATGATGTCTCCACACTTTTTCAGAGGAAGGAACATATCTCAAACAACATATGAAGGGCGGGACTTAAAAGATAACAGAAGCCTAGTACTGAAAAAGCCCAATGAGAGGAATTCATTTCAGGAGGCATAGACATTTTTCCACCCTTTCTACAATGCTTCAAGAGGAAAAACAGGAATCAGTTTGTTCTCCATTTCCTTGCATACATCCAACACTTTTGAGTAAGCTATTCAATGTTGTAAGGAGTAGATCAGACAGATGGGGACAAAACTAAGGGAAGAAGGTACTGGGTGGGGAGAGATGAACTGGCTTATTCAAACATATCTCACTCTTAAGCAAAAGAGAAAAAAATGGCATTGTTAATCATGTATTAACTTGGTTGTGACCACAGTCTGGCCTCTGAGATGACTCCACAAGGCTTTAGGTGTCACATCTTACTAATCTCACAAATCTAGAGTGAAATCTCTGAGTAAAACACAGACATCAGCAACAAACTATAATGTTTCACTTCAAAACCAGAATATACATTGTTATGTCCTAACAGAAATGAGGGACATTTAACTTAATCAGGCAGATAGTATGGGTGAGACATTTTTAGGAGAGCCTTGCACCCTATACTTTTTCCCAAGAAATGTAAACCAGAGGTTCAGATCCATGCTTCATTGTGCAGAGACTATGAATGGACTATAAAACTGTACTACAAAAGAAGTTGGAGAAATCAACCAAATTCACTAGCTAATGGGAAGTACTGGCAATGAAAGTAACATAAAATAATTTACTACTACAAATGTACCACTTTCTTAATTAACATATATAACTACTTTAAATACACTCAGATACACAAATCCTACTACATAATGTTTCAGTGCTAAAATCAGACATTCCAATTCTTGAGTTATGGCTTATTAAATAAGTATTTGTTGTGCTGAGGGTATTTTTCAGTCCTTAGCCTTACTCTTCATAACTCACAAGAAATGAAGGAACCTCAGTAATTCATATCCCATATTGTCCTCCTTTTCAAATAACACAATCGATTGGAATTTATGGCCTAATATTGTTTTATGCTAAGCATCTATTGCCTGAAGTACCACATTCAGTTTGTGTCATCTGTAGTGAGACATAAAGTCACTGGATACTAGGCAGGATAAATAGTTTCCTTGATTTGGGAAAGAAAGAAGTTCATATGTTGACTCTTATAAAAGGGTATTTTGCAGAACTTCAGAGCATGTAGTTATAAGCTTTCAGGATTCTAGCATCTGGAGGTATGACTATTACTAAGCCCCTGAATATACAGACATTCTTGCTTCCACAGAAATACCATAAGCATCAGACCAGTTAGGACTAATTATACAAGAGAGAGTAACTCTTTGCCTTGGCCAATGAAAGAGAGACAAAAAAATCCCACATACCACTCTGATCTCTGAAGTGGGGTGTTTGATTGTGGCTTATACTATGTGAAGCAAATTACTGTGCTCTGTAAATTGTGATGTATGGTTTAGCATGGTTTTTAACATGAAGGCTCCATCCTGCCTTCATAAGTGAATACATTATTTTATCTTGCCCTGAAGATGAAGATTCCTGATTTATTAAATGTGTGCAATTTTCTGGTTTGTCCTGACAAAATTGCTGATTTTGACTCCAGCACTAGTAATCATATGATGATGTTCAAATTATAGATAAGTCATCACCATTACTTGATGGTAGCTTTAGGCTCATCCCAAAGCTGTATTAAGAACATACAGATTAACTCACAAATGGCATTTTTAAGGAAAAAATATAGGATTCCATGCCACTGTTTATATAGGGATAAAGTTGCTCATTTGCAGAAGCAAATTACTTCACCATAAGTAAGAACTTCAAAAATATAATAATAGAATACAAATACACACCTTCAGGTAGACTTCTTCCCACTATAGATTATTGTTAATTAAACTTCTCACATAAAGAGAACAAGAAAGGATGTAAAAGTAATGAGCTGACAACCTAGTGTATATTATGTTTGGCTTCTAAGAGAATTTAATTTGAAGAAGAATTATGCACAAGCTGAAAGCTTAAACCAAGCTAACTGTCTGGAAAGAGATAAAACAAAAAAATGTGTTCCACCTCCTGTGAAATAAATAGCAAGTTGCATGTTTCTCTTACCTTGTGGCTTTAGCACCTTTGCACACAGGAAGATCTGGACAGGTAAGAATGCCAGTTTTCCAGAAGTGAAGAGAAAAGCTTGCCAAAGTGTACCAAGCAGAATGTTTGAAAAGAGATGCTTCTCAAGGGGCTTCATGCCCTGGCAGATGTGGCCATCTCAATGCCACACAGGTACTTAGAGGCCACAATGACAACAATGATCATAAAAGAGCTGGGGATGGAAAGAAGACAACAAAAGTTACTGTTTATTTTTGCAAGTGAAATCACCTTTACTAATTCAGAGAAGCACCTTGTGGCCTCAGGATTTCATGCAGTACATAAAAGCCTTGGATGTAACTCCCAGTACACCTTCAAAAGCTGACAGAAAATTGTAACTCTAATTGTGATTGAAGGGGAAAACAAAGACATGGAATACCAACATGTTAACTGAATATAAATATTTTAATGTTTAAACAACTTTGAATTAAATCAAATTTTGTCCAGTTCTGTCTCCTAGGCCTGGCTGTTTTTTGGAGTATCACTCTGTCATTTTCACTAAAAAACCAAGTACAGCCCTCAGGCCCCCCCAGTTCTTCACTCCTGTTCTAATTATTGGTGTGAGGGAATTTGAGGGAAAACTGTTCTCATGCAGTTCCAGATTCCATAAGCTCTAGTTAAAGAAAAATAGTGGAGGGAAAATGTCTTGTGGGGAAAATTCTGGAAAAAATCTATGAAAGCTGACTCTCTTCAAACAAAGAAAGAAAAAAAATATTAATATATTAAGAGGGTACAATTATTGTAGAACCAACTGCCTTTAAAATTGCCTATTATTCATTTTGCTTGAATGCAGAAGGGGCATGTTGCAGACCCCACCAGTCAAGGAATTTTGGCTGCTGGGGTCTAGGAAGAGGGCCTTTTCTGCTGTGGCCCCGCCTTGTGGAACAGCTTGCCAGCTGAGGTGTGGGCTGCCCCCACTCTCCTGGCCCTCCAAAAAGGTGTAAAAATATGGCTATGCCGGATGGCCTGGGGGCCTGATGGGGACTTTCATTGCTGGAGCTGGAGCATGGGATGATTGATACTGCTTCCCCCATCTTCTCGATTTCTATATTGCTTTTATACATTTGTTATTTTATTGTTTTTATTGTCTTGGTTTTTAATTGTAAGCTGCCCAAAGTCACCCACTGGGGGAGATGGGCGGCATGTAAATTTAATAATAAATAAACAAATAATTTTTTTTTAAATAGGAAAAAAAGTTTTAAACATTGTTTTTAAATTTTGCTTTTTATATAGCAAATATTATATTTAAAGAATTTTATGGTGATGGTGTTATTCCTGCATTCTCTTGTAGACCATCTCAGTCACTGCTGAAGTTTAAGCCAAAGAAGGTACAAAGACAGATGTTAGGGTGAGCCTGAGCAGCAAAAAAGTGTCTCTGTCTGCAGTCCTGGGGTTCTTCTAGGTCAGTGTTCCTCAAGCTCAGCAAATTTAAGATGTGTGGACCTGGGGAATTGAGAGAATCAGTTCAGTGTTGTGGTTAAAGCACCAGGTTAGAAAGCAGGGAGACTGAGAGTTCTAGTCCCGCCTTAGGCACAAAGTCAGCTGGGTGACCTGCCCTGAAGATGTTACCTAGCCGGGTAACAAAATGTTTGCAAGAAAACAACCAAGCTCAGAGAATCTCAAGGACTCCACAGTTCAACCCTGAGCTACATATATTCGCTTCTGTTGGGACCTTGGGCCAGTCAGTCCCTGTCAGCCCTAGGAAGCAGGCAATGGCAAACCACTTCCGAAAATGTTGCCAAGAAAATTGCAGGGACTTATCCAGGCAGTCGCCAGGAGTCCACACTGACTTGAAGTCACCAAAACAAGCAAACAAACAAACAAACCAAAAAACCAACAATAACAATTTCCAAAGATAGTTTAAAATGTACCTGACACAGATGCAGGCTGTTTTGACTATTCTCAGATCTCTTCAACTCTCCAGACAGTACAAGCATAGGTTTGGAGCTCACAGAGAATCACCAGCCAATTGCTGGCCATTAAGTACCTCATGTCATCCCCCTCATGTCTTTTTCTAAACACGCATTGTTTTCCCTTCTTCAGCAAAGTGAAAGAATGGCATTTGGTTGGCATTTCCCCACTTTTCTGTGCTTAGCCAATTTCTGTTGCTCCCAAACATATCATGTGTGCATCCACAAGTCTCAATACAGACTTTTAATCATGACAGGATTGATGCCCATTTATGCTGAAATATGGAATAAGCTAAGAATCCTCTCCAATGAGAGCAACAGTCTAACTTTAATTACAAGGCAGTGATTGATGATGTTTCAGAAGAAGCATTCACTATCTTGAAATGGCATGTTCATGCCCACAGGTACAAAGTCCCTGACATAGAGCTATCTTGAAATTGTTTAGAGTTGCAAGTCCCCAGTGACAATATCCATACGATCAATGGAGAATTTGTCTTGTCTTACTGCTGAGATCTGTGAGGAGCAGGACAGCCATCAAAGAATAATTTTGCACATTCTGAATTTCAGAAGGATAGAAGCATGTGTCCTCTTTTCCTTAAATTGGGAATGGATGGGAGAGGTTTGGTAGTAGTTGCGTGTTTGTTCTTCAATATCTGTGTAAATCAAAGGAAACATTTGCCTTAGCTCAGTTCAGCACTCTATCTTCAGGGTGATGGAGGGGAAATTTGATAATATGGCCACTGAACAACATCTATAGCCATGTTAAATAAGTATACTGGAGTCAATGTGTTATTGTGCCGCACTTCACAGCACCTTTTTTGGGAAGGAAATAGAAAATCTGTTACTCTCTTTTATCAAATCAGTGTGCTGAGTTTTGTTCAATGGCTGTGCATACACAACCTAGATTGCTCAGTGTGTGTGCTTTACATAAATCTCTGTAACTGGTGGGTTTGTGGATCAACTTAGTAAATAATAAATTTGCTGATGCTTACTGGAAAACCTCCTACTTCCTTCTTGGTAAAGGCACTTTATATGTGAAAAGCACACTCACTTTTTATTTAGGCAGAAAAATCAAATGCTGCAGCCATTCAAAGGTGTTAGAATAGACATTGCCCTCTCCTGTGGACATACAACCCATCTACTGGCATGACTTTATAGCAAATGAAAATTTGCAGGACTGGCCTACATCTTAGATTGCTGTTGTTGTCTTAGTCTTTTGTGTTGGTCAAGGGCAGCAATTCAGAAAAAAAAATATTATTTTCTTTCAGTTACGTTTTATAAAACTGCTGAGTTCTAGAATACTTGGCAGCCATAAGTATTTATAAGTAACCAAGAATAAGAATGTTTCATATTTGTTTAACTTCGGTTTAACTTTTCTTCCTGAATGAAAATCTGAAGACATCAAATCCTGACACTGTATGGCTCTGAGAGTAATTTGTGAACATAACCCACATTCTGTCAGTCAGTTGGTGAATCTCAATTGCCTGTTATAATGCTTCCTATCTAAAAAGCATTAACTCCTCTTACTGCAAGAAAACCAAAACCAAAATTAAAGCAAAACATAATCAATTTTAGCAGAACCCATTTGTTTGGCATACTGGCAATAATCCCTTTCTCTTCTTCTAAACCATTAGAATAAATATGAATATATAAGAAAAATCCAAAGCACTTATCTTTTACCATCATATCCCAGAAATATGGGCATCCAAAATCATATGAATCTGACCTTTTCTGTACCTCTTGCTGTGTTCTCAAACATGGTAAGAAAAAGGAGGCTGTAATACATTTACTGCTTCAAAAAACTATTGTCACACATGATATTATCAACATAAAATAACAATAGTCTCAACTAGGGAGCTATGCACTTTTAAGTTTTATGCCATTGCGATAAATGACTAAAGGAGTTGTTTGCTCTCTGCTTGAATCTCATCAGCCTGGTTTCAGATGTCAGTAAACGCATCCCTAGATTATAAAGAAATAAAAATATTCAGAAAGAGAATTGGGGGGGGGGGGGAAACAGGTGGAGGCTGCTGTTCCAATGTGCATATTTTGAGCATTGCGAAAAGATAGCGATTTGGTTAGTTTGTATATTTTTACTTTCTGTAAAGTATTAGGCATGGAGGGAAGGCAGCCATGGAGGCAAGAAGTTAAAGCCCCAGGATGTCCTCTCCCACTGCAAAGGCTGAATTTAAACAGAGGAGGAAAGGCAGGGTGGGGAGTCTTCAGTAGGGGGAAAAGTTTCTACTTTCTGTATGGGCAGCAATTTAACCAGCCTCATTGCAGATGTGTGATAAAAGAGTTGTTGTTTCAGAAGTGACATACTTTTAATCCATCTCATGGAAGGAGGAAAGCATGTTCATGAAGATCCATGAATTAATATATATAAGATATCTAAAAGTCAGATATGTAGGTACTTAATAATGGCTTCCCCCAGTCTCATTAAGTTGTGTTTTGAGAACAGCTAAGGAGGACATGTTTATGCCCTCCCCATAGGAATGAATTATAATGTAATGGCTCAACATAGGGTTCTTTGTATGGTGGTGCCTTGATTATGATGCTCCCTCCTTGGTTAAATGCAGTTGACCCCATATTATCAAGTTTTAGTCAACAGCTAAAATATCTCTATTCACTCACTGGGGGCATAATATGGCATTAGGACTGTACTGTTCTTTAACCTGATGCCTGATTTAATACTTAGCATTGTACTAAAAGAAGAAGGGAATATTTACTGCTGTGTATATTGTGGAATATACTGCCTATGGATGGCAAGTTTGAGAGATACCAGCATCCTCATTTCCGATGGCTGATGTGGGTCTTCCGGGCTGTGTGGCCGTGTTCTGGAGGTTTTGTTTCCTAACGTTTCGCCAGCACCTGTGACCGGCATCTTCAGAGAGCAGAAGCACAGACAGGAGCAGTTCTCTCTGTGCCCCTGCACTCTGAAGATGCCGGTCACAGGTGCTGGCGAAACGTTAGGAAACAAAACCTCCAGAACACGGCCACACAGCCTGGAAGACCCACACCAGCCATCGTATGCCGGCCGTGAAAGCCTTCGACAATACATCCTCATTTCCCTCCATAACCACCTATTTGTTTGACAGAAGATTTAAAAAGCTAGCTGATCTGAGTGAGTGTATGTATTGCACCATCTTTTATTATCATAGTACAGTGTTTCTCAACCTCAGCAACTTTAAGATGTATGAACTTCAACTCCCAGAATTCCCCAGCCAGCTACATAGTATACAGTGTGTGTGTTTACAGTGTCTGCAGGGAATGGTAAAAAAAAGGCAAGATGGTGCTGTGGCAGTGCAACCAAACCTCTGCACAAAAACAGATGTGGCCCACATGAAAACCAGGCTGAGCTTCAGTCACACTGTTGTGGCATCCATCTTGACATTTTTTACCATGACTTGTGGACCACCCTGTGTGTGCATGAATAACGTCCTACTAAAAATATAATTATTGACCCCTGCTAGCTTGTATAATTTGATTAATTAAAAAATAAGGTTTTCTTTAAGGGCAACGGGAGAAGCAAAATGCTTGTTGTTTATTTTTGGTTTTTAAATTTTACAGTTGTATATCTTGGGTGAATTGTGTTAGCTCATAGCTCAGTCATAACGATAGGTCTTTAGCTTTAGGAAATTTAGAAACTGCTTAGTTCTATCCTTAACTTCTTCAATACTCTAAATGCCTTTGGGCTCCATCTTTCCTGCCCCAAACCATTATGGGCTCCATAATTGGAAGGATCCTCTCTTAGAAGTCACCCAAACCCCAAAATATATTTATTTCAGATGCTAGCAATCAGATTGAGTGTAACAAAAGGAAATATCCCACCTTCTCAAAAGTACTTAGATGGGAAACAGACCACCCTGGTTACATTGAAAACCTAAGCTCCAATTTTTAGCTTAATGATCCATGTCAGTATCTAGACTGCATTTTGTTTCCAGTCAGAATCCCCGGGCTTTCTCTCGATAGCTTTCTACACTCAATATGGTGCTGAAGCTATTGGACATTCTGTTAGATCTTTAGCTTTCAGGTCATTCTCTTGTTTGTTATTAGCAAGGGATTAGAGGTTTAAGGTCTCTGTGTTTAATGGCCTCGGTAGGTGGAGAGCACAGCTCTAGCTGTGAAAATGACAAAAATCAATAGCTAATCCAGTGCATTCAGTCAACCTTTTCAAAGCCTCATCTGTATTGATTTCCAAGTACTGCTCTTCTTTTCTCTTGATGTAATCAGCCTGTTTGCTTGGCAGATATGCACTCTCTAGTGCCTTAGTCGGTTTCCTTTTCTTTCTCATATTTAAACTTAAGACTGCTTAAAACTTACTCATTTGTTGCTGGCACCTGAAGATAAAGACACAAGAAGCTGAAATGACTTTAAACTAAGGCCAGAGCCTTACTAAACAATAGTAAGATAAGGGTAATAATTAATTGTTCTATTTCCTACCCCCACATGTGGATTCATTAGTAAGTTAGAGTAAGAACCAGAGGATTATTAAAGGGGAAAGTGTGAAGTTTTTTGGCTGATTGATGAGCCAGTTTTGGAGTGGAAGCTTATTGGGTTATGGTGACATCTCTATGGTAGGAAAGGGTCCCATATCTTTTCCCTGCCGCTGCCTTCTAACTCTAGGCTTCCATCATCAAATTTTGGGTGCCTGGTGGGAGGCCACATGCTACATGCAAGTTGACCACTTTGAGGACAGTGTTACTGATGAATAGTTATTTAGAACACTTAGAGAAGCTCCTGCTAAACAATTTAGCCATCCTGAGCAACTACACCATCTTACAGAGGAACACTTTGGCTTCCCAGGATACTGTTGCTGTTTTCAAGGTGGTCATCACTGAACAAAGGTGCATATGTACTGTTGTGGCCAAAACCTGGCTCACCAAAAGCAACCAAATCACTTTGAAGATACAACATAATTTTATTGCATGCATATAGTAAACAGTACATACTGGATTCCCAGCAAAGTTGAGAAGCCCTGATCAAAATCAGAACCGGAGCTTCTATACCTTTGGCCTACTACATTGCAAAGGCAAGACAAAGAAAAAGGCAGACACTGTGGAAATTACAGCATGACGTTGGACTGTTTTAGATAAAACTATCTGTGTGACCTTATTATTTATTCCTTCTTACTAGGTCAGCATGCTAGCCATACTATCTTTGAATTATGGTTAGTGAATAGAAACAGTTTGGTTTACTGGGGCTCAGGTGCTGACTGAGTCTTCTTCCTGTTACACTCAGAGTCAATTCAGCTTGCTGCAAATGTTTTCTTACAAGGGCACTTTAAGCAGTTCATATGTATGGGAAGCTTCTCATAGGTTTGGTAGTGAATGCAGCTTACATACGTATGGGAGGGTACCTTACCATCACAGTATGTGTGTGTATGAGATAGATATTTAGATAGATAGATAGATAGATAGATAGATAGATAGATAGATAGATAGATAGATAGATAGATAGATAGATAGATAATATCATAGGTGAGCTGAGATTTAACACTTTTTCCTACACATTAAATGAAAAGCAAGCTCTTATCAGAGTAAGTGCATTATTCATCTCCCTCTTTCTAGAATGTCCATAAACTTGGGAGTAAACATGGGAACTTAGTTGATATCCATGCATATAGCATGAATGTTGGTGTAGAGGAGCTACATACTTATGTTATGTAGTCAAAATCTGTTGACTACTACAAGCATATTGGAACCCAGCCTGAGTGTGCAGGATTGGTATCGGTGAAATATGTGTTTGGCAAGTCAATGTCTTTCTTCTGCTATATGTTGATCATTTTAATTTGTATTTAATATTCTCAGTTTTAAATGGATTTTCTATTTTCTATCCTTTTTTTCTTGTAGTAAACCATTGGGAGGCTTAGACAGTCAGTAGGATATCAAACCTAATAAATACCCAGCTAAAAGAGCTTCTCCTGAACAAAGCTAATGGTTGAGGAAGCTAATAGAAATAGATACTTGCATACTAATAGTTTGAACCTGTCTGCTAATGCTGGTTAAAAAAAAATAGTATGTGCTCAGTGGGGTATTCACTTTGGTATTTGATCCACAGCAGTATACACTACCAGCATGAATTTATCCAGGACCACTGAGTGCAATTTTGACATTATTCAAGCATGAATCATAGTGCATGCTATTGTTATAGCAGAAAAAAAAAAGTATGAAGGGCTTATTAGAGGTTACATGCTAGCTTTATGTTAAACTAAGATATTCAGTGCTAGAAACAGTGGCTTAGGCACAAACCAACATAGACTTGCTTCTGAGTAAACATATCAGAATGTAGTTAAACAAAAAAAATCACTGAATTGTCTCTGGAATTATTGCCTCTTCTGATTTCCAGCTTTAATTTGTTAATAATCAGTTTGCAGCCATTTGTTGTTGCTTTTCTTATCCCTTTTATCAGAATACCTATTATCCTGCCGTCCTTCTTCAGAGACAGCTACTGAAGTTCATTGGTGCGAGAGATAGGAGCTTATGACATTTTGTTAGGCTCTTTTCAACCATATCATTTTGATTAATTCTCTAATTCAGAGTTCTTCCATACATATTCAGGAAACTCTTCACACTAGAAGTTCAGAGCAAAAATTAATAGTGCTGTTCAAATTCACAAATCAAACTTGAGTATCATTTCCTCTGACAAATATGGATGTTTTAATTCATATCACATAGGTTGTTGAGACCTGTTGAGCCAGTTTGGTCTAGTGGTTTAGGCACTGGGCTAGAAAGCAGGAGACTGTGAGTTCTAGTCCTACCTTAGGCATGAGAGCCAGCTGGGTGACTCTGGGCCAGTCACTCTCTCTCAGCCCAACTTGCCTCACAGGGTTGTTGTTGTGGGGAAAATAGGAGGAGGAAGGAGTATTAGGTATGTTCACCACCTTGAATTATTTATAAAAATAAGAAAGGCGGGATAAAAAAATCTAAAAAAAAAAATGAGTGTGTGTGAACATTTGATTTATAGCTCAAATCAGTGACAGAAATTCACCCTCCCAACATTTTTAATAATTAAATCACACCATTTTACTTCCTATCTCAATCCAATACATACTGTTAATTTGTGGCTAGTAGATGTATCATTTAGCATTGGACAGGAAAGGCTCACAGTACCTAGCTGAGTGTATTAAGAAGTCAAGCAGTTGTAGTATGGACTGGTCTAATTTTCATTTAAAAATAAAGAACCTCAAGAAATAAAAGCTGGAACATTAAGTTGTTCCTCAACAGTTAGGCAGGTCACCTGGTTAGCTTGTATTTCTATTTAATTACAGTAATTATTTGTAAATTTTACAGTTGTTTAGCAACTACCTTGGCTAGTGATCATTCACAAATATGCGGTAATAAACAGTAAAAAAAATTTTTTTTCCGATTTTATTGGTTAAAGTTACTTTTTTCCCCATTAGCTTGACATCTCTGATTTTAAGTGATGACTTGTTCCATCTTGGGATAGGACATTGCATGAGAAATTGAAATTCTATGGTTTCTCACTTAATGCAACCCTGATGATAGGATACAAGCGTTCAGTGGCAGTTCTTAAGCAACATGCCAAGGATTTGAAAACCTAATGGTATTTCAAGCCGGCTAGATAGCCAAATAATAGCTTTCAAATTCAGGACAGCCCTAACCCAGGCAAGATTTAATGCGTTCCCAATAGCAGTTCTTGAGGGGTTATTATGTGGTATCCCATTTGAACAAAGACTTTGCCCCTATGATGAAAGACTTCCTGAAACATTAACCCATGTTTTGTTATAGTGCTCTCATTATAAAGACCCCCAACTGCAGGTAATAATGCCCCTAGTCAGATTTCCAGGCTACCTAGACCCCTTTTATTTACAGTTGTTATCTGATTATTATTATTTTATTTCTTTTAATGAGGCTAAGTTTTGTTTTGCTATTTGTAAAATATGCCATATTTTGACCCCTCCAGTATTATAATTATTGGTTTTTACTGTGGTTTTCTGTCTCATAATTTGTTATCTTTTTCTTCTGTTTGTTTTGAGCTGGGCAATGATTGTAATGAAGTACTATTACTACATTCAGAAACTGGGAACCACTTTTTTCACTGTTGCCTCACCTTGTCTCCCAGCTGTTAGATCCCCCCCCCCCCCGAATTACACTGTGAATATTCAGAACTGATTTCATATTTTGGAAACCCACTTCCCTTAGAAACTTCCTAATCTGGTTCGTAATATTCACAGAACAACATAGATTGAAGGTATCAGTTCAGATAGAAGGATACCATATCTAAATAAACTTCCTTTTTAAAATAATTGGCCACCACTGTCACCCAGGAATTAGATTCCTATCCTTTCTGCTTTAGCATTCTAAACAAACTGTATTTGGTATGTGCAAAGCAATTGCTAATTACTTTCCCCACATGTTCATTAAACATTTAACCAGCATTTCTATGTACAAATGGCATATAACAAGGTAGCATTTGCACGATCATTTTGTATATAGTTCCAAGTACACTAATTGATGTTTAATGGTTTTGTAATTGATCTCTGTCACATCACACTGAGGGGGGAAATGTTAGAACATATTTGATCAAAATGAGAATCAGTGCAAAATTACTGCAGTGACATAAAACTAAGCTTACTTATACAGAAAGTAAATCAGCACTCTGATAATGATTTCTATTTTTTTAAATTAAAGTGCTAATTAAATCTAAACTGGGAAGTATAGCCATTAGCTGCATTTTTTTAAAAAAAATATCCGTTGCCAATTCTTTATCTGGCCTATGTGTTCTTCATTCATTGTTATCATTCTGCCAAAATAGTATCAAGATTTAGTTCTGCCTAGTCTCCCCATAGCATAAGAAAAGTGGGAGATTACTCCTATCCCAGTAAACTCCAGCATTGCCAGCAAGCCTAAGGAATCCACCATTCCATCAGAGCTTTGATTCTATTATTCCAACCTGAAGAGTATACCTCTCCACCTGGACACATGGACAACTCTTGGAGTTCCCTCCCACTGAATTATCCTCATCGTTAGAAGAGTAGGAGTTCCAAGGCTGATAAGGAAACATCAACCTTCACTTAGGATTGCTTAGGAGGATTGGAAAGCATGTAAGATGTCAGCCCCACTAGATAGATCAGACCAGGAAATCAACTCCACAGAAAGGCTAAAATTACTTTTATTGAAATTGTCTATAATACAGAATCTTGCAAGTCAGATTGTGCTGTACTTCCTCCTCCTTCTTTTAATAGTTCACTGAATTAGGGAAGCATCTGTCTGAGCTGTTTCTGAATGTTATCTCTTTCTGAACTTAAAAAAAATGCTTCAGCCCCTTTTGCCTAACAAAGGTTCCTGCATATCTCTATTGAGGTCATCTTCCTTACTCTTTACATGAAGGTATTCATATGGATCATGACTTGGCTGGCAGCCAGGGAAGGCATAGAGACTCCAGCTCCAATTGCAACTCTCAATTTAATATAGGTTATTTCTGCAGAGCCTTTGCAAAGAAGAGGACAAAACTAAAGCTAAATATAAGTCTTCTACAGTCCCTTAAATGGCTTGGAGTATATCCAGCACTCAGAGACCATTGGAGATGCTCAGTTACCAATAGGAAACCATTATAGGACTCAAGTAAACTTCATAGCTTCAGGTTTCCTAAAAATATTTGAGAGTTTTTACAGCGCCACCTTTCAGCGAGATGATAATATATTGCAATGATAATATCAGCAAACAGCGATAGCAGGATTTACACTGAAACCAATTCCTTATGTGAGTCACAGTGCCTACAGTTTTTCACAATGCACGTTACTCATTAGGTACATTGCAGACAGAACAGCATAGGCAGTACCAGGGTGAACTTATGTTTTGGCAACCAACAGCATTTGGCACCAGTTACAACCATGTGTGTTAGTCCAGCTTTCTGTCTGCAACCTTACAGAGATGTCAGTCCTAATTCCTTCAATCTAGTGCACTTAATAGCAATATTTTTAAAATTAATTCCTTTTGACCCCGCTCTCTACATTCTTTGGGAGAAGCAGAGATCTAGGTGTCTTTTTCCTCTTACTGAGTTATCCTGTTGCTGAATGATTTCATAAGTTGATCTTCTACTCAGTTTGTATTCCTCATAATCAATTTTGCAATGTGTATAAGAAACTACCATGCTTGACTTCTCCTGTTTATATAACTAGCATGTACTTTTCTCAGCAGTGTCACACAAGTGAAACTTGTAATAATATACCTTTCATATCTGTTGTACTCAGCAGCCCATAAAAAGCTACAACTGCCCAAAAGGGCCATTATAAAAACAATCAAGGGGGAAAATGCTTGGATTTTTAAGGGGAAAATAGCATTGGGAAGATAGATTAAAGCAGGCTTCATGTATCCTGACAGTGAAACAGTCAACATATCGACGGATATGGAACCTATGTAGCTTCTGTTTAAAATAATCTAATAAGCCATGAGTTTCCATTTGCCCAGTCGAAAGATACTTTCTCTGATTTTGCAAAAAAATCAGCAATTTCTATATACCACAATTCCAGTTTTAGAACCAGTTATGTATATATACATAATAGTATAAAAGTTTTCTAAGAGTTTTCTAAGAGTTTGATGAGTCTTTAAACTTTAATAACAATAAAATAAGTAACTCATCTGCATTTTATTTTATAAATATGTAAAGATATTTATTTAACTTGGACTTGGTTGTACAGGAGCCACCAGGGAATGACAGAGGCAGAGTGACTATCATATAAGCCAAATCCCACCTATGAAAAATATGTGCTTTGTTATATTACTTTATGCGGCTTAAGAAGAGCTACAGTGGGGCTTTACAACTGGCAATAGAACAGAATTGATCTCTATTAGCCTTTTGTCCTCTTTCCATTACTTGCAGTTATCAATATTCCATTCAGAGCTTTGTCATCAGTGTTACCAATATGACTTGTTTATCCTCATCAAGTCATCTTCTGAGCCATTTAATGACTAAACTCCAAATATCGAACAGTTCTCTCATTATGTCATCTTCCCCTCTGTATAAATTATTACTTGGCAATGGCTATTTTCTCATTCTTTGACATTTGGCTTCAGAACTAAACTTTCAGACTAACTTGGCTTTGTGTGTGCACTGGGGATTTTTTGCTACCCCTTCTTTTTAAAGTCTGTAAGTTAGATAGTTAGAAGGTGATAAGTACGCTAAAGATCTGCAATTTTTGTATTGATTATTTTGAAGGATGAAGTCAAATGGAAAAACACGTAACCTTTTATTATTTGTAAAGCTATTTTGAAAGATCTTACCTTTAACAAAGTTTATTTGAATGGAAAGTTATATGTTCCTTGGTTATAAGATGGGTAATGCAGTTGTATTCTTTCTATACTAGAAAGGCTTAGCATTTACTAAGACTTCATTTTTCCATAAGAATGAAGAATTTAGTACCACTTTGTTAATGTAGAACTAATATAGAAATATTTCACTGAGAATACCCATTCCCATGACCAAAATCCTTCCAAAATGTTTATCCAGAATCATTCCCCCTCTGCCATAATTATTTTCTGTTCAGAATAATCTTAAAATTACTGAGGAATTACACTTATCTGGTGTGTTACTGATATTTCCTGTTGACTCTGGGAGGAAAGAGGACTCCGTCGTATTGTTATTATTTTCCATTTCCTTGATTTGTTTTGTAAAGCTCGATTATGATAAATGGGCAACTGAGTTCTTACTTAGCTCTCACTCTTAATGTATATATGCCATCATGAAGAATGTCTGCACTGAATATTGCATTCTGTGGCAGCCAAGAGCCAACAAAGTTGTTGGACAACAGCAGCGTGACACAGGAAGCACCATCTGCACAATTTACTTCCAATGAAAATGTTAGCGAATCATATATAGAAAATCTGAGAGAAGAAGCATTTGATGAACAGCCAATGGAGCAAAGAGGATTCTAGGAAGAAACTGATTTGATTGAATGCATCCTGAATACTATACTCCAGTTCTGACTTGGCATCCAGGGACAAAATATCAGTAGAAGAAATTAGAACCTGGAAGGACCAAAAATGAGGAGTACTGTGTTATCAATTCCTTGTTTCTTAGGTAGACCTTTGGAAAATGACTGATATATCACTAAAGAAGATGCTGTATAGATGTGTCAGGTTTTGAGATTAATATTTTATTAATGTTAAATCTATCTTAGGAAAATATACATTGATAAAAGATGTTTCACACAAACATACAGAGGCATCCATGGGGGGCATGTTGCAGGATTGTGCGATTGTGATGCAAGCTCTGCCTCTTTTATATTATGTCGCATGTACTTATCAAAGGGGCGCAGCTTGCATTTCTGTGTTGTGGCACTGCCTCTGTCATTTTGAAAGATGCTTCTGTTGGAGGATGAGTAAAGATACAAACTGATCCAGACACACAAGGAGCTGAGAGGTTAATCAAAATGACATTTATTATGATTTACCAGAGAACCAGTTTGGTGTAATGGTTAAGGCATCCGGCCAGAAACCAGCAGACATGAGTTCTAGTCCCACCTAGACACAAAGCCAGCTGGGTGACCTTGGGCCAGTCATTTTCTCTCAGCCCTAGGAAGGAGACAATGGCATACCACTTCTGAAAAACCTTGTCAAGAAAATTGCAGGGACTTGTCCAGGCAGTCTCCGAGAGTCAGACACAATTAAACAGATTAAAACAAACAAACAAACAAGGATTACAATAAAGAATTGGTGCAATTTGTGTGTGTACAAGTGAGTCCAAAGAGAAGGTCTAGGGATAAGCTTAACATAATAATAATATACTGTATGTATTTAAAGGTCCCTGTCAAAAAGTTCCTTAAAGTTTCCTAACTTTCAAAGGCACACCACTTTTGCCTCCTTCCTTCTGCCACAGTTGGTTATCTGAATTGCCTTAATTTGGAAGGATAGTTTTCTCCTTAGCTAGCTTGTTTCTGCTTCTGTTGGAGAAAAGTGCTTCTTCCTGAACCCAAACTCCCATGAAACTCTCTCACCAGCACCTTGGTGTTGCTCGGCAATGGTACTCAGTCTAGGGCTGCCTTGTGGTTATCTTTTCCAGAGCTGGCTGATTTGGTTCCTTTTCAGACAGCCTCTCCCAGCTGCTGCTTCCAAGAATCCTCTTCAGCCTGCTGCAGGTGTCCTCCCAGTCCTCCTTCATTCTGTAGCCATGGCTCATAGAGGCTCTCCACCTGTCTGGTTGCCACTCCTTCTTGCTTGTCTCTTTGTCCAGTCACTTCTCTCACTGGCAGCATTTTGTACAGATCCTGGAAGAAAAAAAATCCCTTTTTTCTTGCCTTCCTACTCATGTTCCTATATACTTGTATCCAAAAAGCAGTGTTTTCTAGCCTGGCAGTTCTTCCTTTCATAGCCTCTGATCCTGAGGACACCTTTGCTAAAATATTGTACAATTTTGAAAAGAATATGGTGTTATCTCAGATCTTTTATTACAAATATTTATCAGACATAAGATATGAGCACTTCAGTAAATATTAGTTATTAGATGAGAATATGTATAAAATGGGAAATTCTTTCCTGTCTATGGTTCTGCTAAGCTCTGATGGAGAAATGTGCTAGATATTAATTGTATGGATGCTATCCATGCTAATCTATAATCTTTTGATACAGTTTTTGCTTGTGTTAATCTGTAACAGAATTGTGTTTCAGTGAAAAGAAAGATAGTCTTTGCATCAGAAAGTGGTTTAGAGATGAAGGTTGTACATTTAAAACCACAAGATGGAGTCAGGCAACCTATAAATTTAATAAAATAAAAGAACATAAAATAACAGGAGACTGGTATAAAAAAAGTTGAGGTTATTCAAAGATTTTTTTACTCACAACAGTATCTCAATACAACTCCACAAGGAAAGGTGGTATGCTCTGGGGCCTTTTCCACAAATCATACTTGTGTCTTGTCATGGAGGAATGATGGAGTCTGGGTTGGAAAAGAACTCCTTTAAAAAGGCTATTTGGCGTGAGGGGTGAGAATTAGAGAAAACACAAAGCAGAAAAAAGCCAAAGTGGAAAAGATGGAGAACCCAGGGATAAAAAAGACAGCAGAGGAGGAACTTTAGCCAGAGTCTCCTCAAATAGCACAAATATAACAGAGGTGTACAACCTGAGGCTGCAGGGCCATACAAATCCACCATGTGAGACTTACAAATGCTGATATCAAACTAATTCAGCAGCAGAAGAAAATGATTAAATATATGTTAGGAGAGTAATCCATTAAAATATTTAATTTTCAGTGTAAATAAAATGAAATCAAATTTAGTTTTTTTTCTAGCATACCACATAAAGGTCTTCAACCTAGAAAAAGTTATTCATGTCCCCTCAGTGGCAGATCATGCTGGCCAAAAGTACCAAGCTTCACGGTTCCAAAGGGGGATCCTAGAAACTTCACAATGGACAAACAACTGGAATGCTCTAATTTTATAGAGTCTACTGACTACCTTATTTGCCTGGCCTGAGACTGGGGGGAACCAGCTGTTCAAACCACAAATGTACTAAGGTTGCACTAATATGAATAGCTGGTTCAAAATGCAGCACACGGGCAATTTTGGGTTCCCCAAATATGGCACATATAACACCTTTGCTGCAGGAGCTGCATTGGGTGCCAGTTTGCTTCTGGGTCCAGTTCAAGGTTTTGGCTATCACCTTCAAAGCCTTACATGGCATGGGTCCAGGTTACTGAGGGACCGTCTCACCCCCATCACATTGACCCGTCCCACCCGTTCAGGCAGAGAAGGTATGTTGCAGACCCTGTCGGTGGGAGAATGTCAACTGGTGGGGCCCAGGAGGAGAGTCTTCCCTGCCATTGCCCCCGTCCTATGGAATATTCTCCCTCCAGAGCTGAGGTGGGCCTCCACCTTCCCAGCTTTCCGGAAAAAACTGAAGACCTGGCTCTACTGACTCGCACGGGACAAGAAAAGATATAACCAACCTTGGGGGTGGCTGGTGTCTTGAGGACGCTTCCCCAGCCTAATAATTTCACCATCAATCTTGGAAGATATTTATTATTTGTAGAACTATTTTTTATTGTACTTTAATTAATATTTATTCTTTTACTGTAAATCGCCCAGACTTGCTTCCAGGGAGATGGGCGATGACAAATGTGAAATATAAATATTTCATTTATATTTATATTTCCTAGATCAGGGGGACCTACTCACAGTCACTCATGCCCTGGTCACCTCCCAGTTAGACTACTGCAATGCACTCTACATGGGGCTGCCCTTGAAGAGTATCTGGAAACTTCAGTTGGTACAAAATGCAGTGGCGTGAGCAGTTATGTGTGTTTCTAGTAGAACACACATTACACCTCTGCTTCGTGAGCTGCATTGGTTACCAGTTTGTTTCCAGGTCCAATTCAAGATGCTGGTATTGACCTTTAAAGCCCTTCATGGCATGGGGCTGGGCTATCTGAGGGACCAGCCCTCCCCAATTTCATCTACCCATCCTACCAGATCCAGCAGAGAGGGCATATTATGGGTTCCATTGCAGAGAGAGCTACATCTGGCAGGCTCGAGGTGGCAGGCCTTTTCTGCCATGGCGCCTGCACTGTGGGATCTTCTACCCCCTGAGGTGAGGTTGGCCTCGTCATTGTTGAGCTTCTGGAGGTCCCTTCAGAGTTGGTTATGCCAGCAGTCCTGGGGACCTCAGGGGACAGGGGCATTAGTGAGGTGGCTCCCTTATTTTTAACATCCTTTTATTCTCTGTTTTGTTTTGTTTTGTTTTATATATATGATATATATATGATACATATATGATGTATTTTACTGTTTTTAGCTTTGTTGTATGCTGCCCAGAGTCGCCTGATTAGATGGGTGGCTATATAAATTGGTTAAATAAATTAATAAATAAAAATAATAATCTGGTTCAGAATGTTACTGACACCACTAGTTTCCATCTCTTGAATATACAGAGAATATACACTTCCAAGATCCCATGAGGAAATAAGACTTCAAGTGAAACTATTTCTGTCCATATGAATGAAGCACCTCCCATAAATTCATCATGCTGATACCTCCAAGTAAGGAATGATTTCTTTGGATTGCATGAAGAAAATGGTGGCATCAGGTAGTTCCTTTCTCAATAACTGTACTTATGACTCTGTTTCTATAACTTTGCTCATAATACCACTGACACCATGAATATGTTCTCATAGGTATCTGAAGAAAAATGGGATTTATATGTGCTGTAATTCTGGAGAAGGGGCTGAACATTTCAATCAGCAATGTATTGATTCCTTTTATTTACCTCTTTCCCATATCCCTCCACATCCCTTGTTATGAGATTTCTAATTGTTAATTCAGCTCACTGAAATTTAACAAAATAGCTATTTGAGTCTCTAGTAAGCAGAAAACTCTTGAGTGGACAGTTGTTGTCACCCTTTGAATGCCTTTCATAAACAGTCCCAAGGAACAATGATCAATATGCATATCACACCAGGAAGAAAGCACAAGATATTGTTTCTTATAATATCTGTAGGAAAACTATCATGTCTCTTCTGCTTAATCAGGTTGACTTCAGGGAGCTTGGCATTAAAAATCAAATAAGAATATTGCTATTACCAGTATTCAGAGGCAGGCATCTCATTTCTGACCTTCCACAATGTGCTGCTTTTAACAGGATACCTGGAATTTCATAGAAAACATCCACACTTAGCTGCACCTACCAGTACATTACTTGATCAAGTGATTAGATCAAATGGTTAGACTGGAATAAAAATAGAGAGTGGAGGGAAAGGAATGAAAAATAAGGTCCTATTTTCCCTGCTTCTCTTTTTGTCTACTGTGATATGGAATGAAAAATTCCCACACAAAACACATTTTGGAAATTTTTCACATGTTTACCATTTTTCATATATGATCTTTGGTCATCTAAACTTAGCAGCATTCTCATTGTAAAATTTCATCTTATCACTCCACTTTTGTGAGTTATTCTAGGACAGTATCCTGGCTGCCCCTAACAGTATGTACTATTTTAGTTCCCAGAGATTTTTCAAGAAGATATCATTTTGTCAAACAGGCTCTAGAGAGAAGCAAAACTAAAGAGCAATCATTAATGCTATTAGTGTTCCATTCCTGTTTTATAGGGAACAGTAATTGCCACCCTTGCTCCATTATTAATGGGCTGTTGTCTCATTTAGGCTGAATTGTAGAAATAGCAGCAAATACAACAGCAAGACCAATTTTCCTGAAGAAGACTAATTATTTACAGGGTCAGAGTGGAGCTGCTATAAATATTCTGTTTTTATATATGGGAAGCACTTCAGGATAGAGAAAAAGAACAAGAAGTATGTGTTTTTGTCACGTTTGACAATTGTACATTGATACATTTGGTTTTAGGTACATGAGTTTTCAGGCAGGAAACACATGATGCCAATAGAAGAGAATATATGTAGCTCAGGGTTGAACTGTGGAGTCCTTGGGGTTCTCTGAGCTTGGTTGTTTTCTTGCAAACATTTCATTACCCAGCTAGGTAACATCTTCAGTGCTAGCATTGGAACACTGAAGTTGTTACCTAGCCAGGTAACGAAATGTTTGCAAGAAAATAACCAAGCTCAGAGAACCCCATGGACTCCATAAACACATGATGAGATGGTTCTATTACAGTCCAATTGCAGTAGATAGGGAGCATGGGGTGGGCATCCTTTACTGTTTCCATGCTCCTTGCTAAAGCTACTTGATCTCTCTTTCCCCAAAACATTCCTGTAAAATCACATGGTCATTTGTTTTTAATTCTACATGATCTTGCTTGAGAGCATGAATTTAAGAGACAAGTAAGTCAAAACACCTCATGATAATTTTCAGAAGCTCCATCAATGTTTTGAGTAACATATTTTTTCACTAATAAGTTGAGGATGTTGATTTCTTTGAACAAAGTACTTTAGCAGAAATTGAAAATCAGAACTACTAAAGGAGAAGTGAGGAATTGGATGTTTCAGAAATAAACTGAGGAGTATTCATTTCAGTAGTTGTTCTGGCACTACAGTTTGGCTCATAATGCACTAGTCTTTTCTGTTCTTTTTTCTTCCTTTTGCAACTTTACCCAGTTGTGAAAGAAGAGGAGGAAAAAAGCTATTAAGAGCATTTATAAAATTAAAAGACTCTTTTCCCATTAAAGACTTTTCAATGAATGACTGTACAAAGACTGAACTGATATTACTTCCTAGAAATATAGGCTTTCCACCATTAAAAAGAACCCCCATGACTCATTAATTAAGAATTTTCAAAAATGGGAGTTTCCAGATTAATAGTGTTGTATCTCCAGTGCTCCTGAAGTTTTTTTCATAGGCAAATCAAGATACCAGATGCCAGGCTGATAGAAGGATGCCTCCCCCCGATAACTATTCTAATAATTCTACTGCTGATTACCAAAGTAAGGTGATGAGAAGAGGTGGCACTGGGTGGGAAAGAAATAGAAATTAAGTGTGTATTCATCTTAGATTTTAACTTGAGCATGAAAAGAGATTCTGGGGACATAATAGTTTTTCCTACTTGAGATGGGTGTTGTGAGCCAGGAACATGAAGTTGGATCACACAGATGGTCTATATCACTGTATGATCCCAAAGTGTTACAATTGCTGGTATAATTCAGTTGATCATTGTTAGTGATATTTATTCAAACTTAAATAGAGTTGGACCTTTTCAGCTTTTTCTTCCTTCCTTCTTTCCATTATCCAAGCAGCAATGCAATCATACCTTTCAAGTATTCATGTTAACAGGTTTGATTTCCAAGCTGTTTAATTGTGTTAAGACCCAGGAAATTTCTCCTCCATGCTAATTCACTCACACACTTTGGTGTTTTTTTCCCATTGAGGACACATTTAGTGGGGAGCCTACTTTAATCATCTCTGTAACAGTGCTTATACAAAACATAATTTGTCACAACATAGGCTAGACCATCATATTGGTCCTTACTCCTGAATTGCTGTGAACTTTATGAAACAAGGGCAGTAGTGGCTATTCACAATGGTCACTTAGGACCCAGACAAAACCCAGAACATGGAGATGCTTATTAGCTTTTAACCCAACTTGGCTTATTATATCCAATAATTCAGTACCTTACTCCTATGCAACAAGGGTCCTGTACTCACCCCTAACTTACTTCCACACATACACACACCATACACCCATGTATATAGCTGAATTTTCTTGACAGTGAAGAGTATTTCTCATTCTTTGCTAATGTCCCCATTATAGCAGCATGTCAAAGAAAGGCAATGAATTCACAAGACCTTGTACAAGCAAAATACATGAATGCAATGGTACAAAACAACAACAATACCCCTCTGTAGCTGAAATACATGAACAGGATGGTATAAAGCAAAAAAGACTAACTAGAAATAAAGGCATCAGGGAAAAAAGGGAGAAGAGAGTAAAGCAGGAATCACACAAAATGCTCATAATCAGATTCCCAAGATTATTAACAAAATGCCTAGTCAATTCTCATCCACCAAGAAACAGAGTAGTACAACTGATGGTTCTAAGAAGTAGAAAAGTTAGAGTGCACTAAGAGGGTAGATCCATATCTGGAGCTTTATAAAGAAGAATACTTCTGTTTCAAGGCCTAGAGTTTGGATCTTTTATTTTCAGAAACATCAGATCATTGTTGACATCTCTTGAGCCTTCCTTCACTCCAAACTGGCTTTTCTCCAACAGCCATTTAACTTCTTACACAGGGATTGGTTCTACTAGAGGTGCCCACTATCAGCAAGTAGCCTGAATTCCAACAACTGAGGTAGATATCATAGCAAGAGTCCATCCCTCATGTTATCTGTCTCCAACTGCATTCTCTTTATTGCTTCCAAGTCTTCAGACATTATTTTCTTGCAAAAAAATGCTGAGTTTCAATTCCCTTTCTTTGCACTGTATTCATCTGACAGAGTTAATTTGTACAATAGGAGAGAAGGGTCAAGGAGAAGAGAAGCAGCTAATTCTATTTTCTAGCCAATACAGCATAATTTCCCACAGATACAGGATACAGGCCTTTCTATTCTCAGTGTTTGGTTTTTACATTAATAGCAGCATTTGACTTTATTAGGAATATAGTAATCACAGCACAATCCTAACAATTTGAATGTTCAGAATAAAGTCACCTTAAATATCGAAATCAAATATTTATGGAGATCAAATATACAGTAATAGTATATCAATAGCAAATAATTCACTATTCAGAAGATGTACATTAAGGGCACCATCCAGCCTTTAATAATAAATACTTACATGGGATTGCTCTACTATGTAAGTTGCATCTAAGCCAAGATTTCCAACTGTAAGAGTCTATACATGGATACCACATGCAAACATCTACACCTCAATTTTCCATGAGATGACCTTTGCATGATTGAAGTCCCATCCTTTTTATATCAATGCAATGTCAACATAGCTACACACATGGTGGCCCCTCATTCATGCAGTTGCAGTCTCCAACTTGAATTTTTTGACCCTCCCTACAGATACCCTTGGATCCCGATCACTGATTTATATCTAGTTACCTTTCATGTACCAGTTAAGTAAAAGCATAAGTAAAGGAAATAGTTGATACTAAGCTTATTGTAATTCTAATTCCTGTCGATCCATTCATCATGACATAAACTTAAGAGGTTTAAATATACTTACAGTAAAATCAAATGAGGGCTTTGTATATAAGAACCTAGTTAATTAATTAGTTATACTGATGTTACTACACTCAGGGTGACTGACCTAAAGCTAGCATGAGGTAGAACTGAGAATACAACTTAGTGAACTAACTATACCATATGGCTGATTGGATGTTATGTTTGTGGCTTTATGGTTTTATGAGATGAAAACTGCCTATAATCACAAATGAGGCTGTACATAAGTAACTATGTAAATACAATAAATAAGTGGTAGCTGTTTTATTCTGTAGGGTTATAGTTTTAATATATTTATTACACCTCTTTCTAGAATATTTCCAAATATCTATTTTTCATTAGGGAAGTAGCATTCGTGCTTTGTCTGCATGAACCCTCTTATTTCTGATTGCCTCGTTTGCTTTCCATGATAGGTTGTACCATGTTTTGGGAGCCACCTTTCTTGCTTATTCCAGAAATTAGTCCAGTTCTGAATATGATCATATGTCCAGGAACAGGGTGCTTTCTTGAGTAATTAGGGAGGCTACCTTGTCTCTTTTGGTTGTTGCTGTTCTGCAGCCGCCTGCATAGTTTCCCCTCTACTCAAGGTCCTTAGCCTCCCTCCTTAAAATATTTCAAAATAATTTTCTTGACTCTGAAATACTAGGTGAAAGTTCCTGCGTTTGACTAGCTTTCTTAAAATTCTATCATAGGCAACAGTTAATTCATGGGTAAAAGAATACCGTAGTATTAAGCACTTGGAGCCTTCATTATGCTATTTTGCCATATCTGAAAAAAAATCTAGATGATCACTAGGTTGCAACAAAGAGATACAGAAAACTCCAACTCTTTGCTGATCCTGGGGTCATCCAGACTGTTGCAGTCCAGAGATATGGTAGCCCTAATTATTCAAGGACTCAGATGAAGTAAAAGGTTACAAACTATAGCATATAGACATTGATAGAGCAGGAAACATAACACAACTATTTAATCCCATGGAACTTTTCCCCATAGGCATAACCAGCTCAGATATGTCTAGTTTATATCCCTGCCTCCGAACAGGAATTCTGTGGCCAGCTATGGCAGCTGGGTCTTTAAAAATGGATCACTTTACTCTGTCATTGGTTACAGTAAAAGAACCTTGTTTTTTATTGCATGGCTAGATGGTGGCTTATGTGTTCATTGTTGTTGCAGCTGGCTATGTTGCATGCACAAGCTGCCCACTTCTGCACTTGTGTCCAAATTCATTACTTCCATCAGAAAACTATCTAGGCACCATCCAGTCAGAATGAGTTTGTTCTGAGTAACCCTTTTTCACTTGAATCCTTCATTGCTGAATGCAAGCTTCTACTTCAGTGAGAGGCAAATGCAGCAGTGCTGAATACAGGATGGATCACTTGCTACCGTGATGACTGGCAGCATGTTCACCATTCTGTCACAGAGCTTCAAACGTGAATGAGGACACTGGGATTTTGTCCTTACTATAAAAATGGAAGGAGGGTAGTTCTATATTTTTGTTGTCAGAGACCCACAGTTTTTCATTCACAGCCTCTGTAGAAATATTTAGATATTGATATACCCCCTTAGCTTGTCTTTTCAATTTCACTGGATTGCCTGATTGGCTATTATTGCTACAGTGGCAAAACGCTGTTTGAAAAGAACCAAAACGGCGTAGCATATTAAGGCCATTGTAGCTAAAGCTTCCTCTGCATGGTTTTACATTTATTTCTCTTGTTTTATAGCCAAGTTTTTGCCAGCTTTTGGACTAGTTCAATACACTCTACTAAATGTTCATTGTATCTGCAACCTTCTTATCCTATTTCGGTAGAAGGAAATCAATAGGAATTGATTCAAAAATGTCCAGCCTGATCAAGTATTAACAGAGAAGATGGCGCTACATATGGATTTAAAACAACAACAACAAAGCATACAATGTGGAAAATGACAACCTGGGACTAAAAGGATGGTTGGACTCCAACTTGTTTAACAAATCTATCCTTGTCTTTGCCTCCAGCTTTTGGATGTTGCCAATTCCCTCTTGATTATTTTCTACTAAAGCTGGATTCCTGCTTCTGGTGAAGGAGAAAATGTTGCATTTGGAAATACAAATGATGCCAGCAAATGCTATTTCAGCAATTATCCATGTTTAGCAATTATGCTAATGTTGATTCTCAAAAGGCTGTTATTTGCTCAGCATGTTCTTCATACATTATCTCTGTACCTGTCTAACCCTGTATTTTCAGTTGAGCTATTACAGGTTTCTTTGTCAAGTTAAGTGATGTTTTCAGTAGTGAGTGTTGTCAAGGCAGTGTTGCTTTAGCAAGATTCTGTTGTTGTTATTTTTTTTTTTAAACTTCTTCAATAACTTACATATTTTATGCCATTGTGGGAGCTTAAGGGAACAGGAAGCAATTTTGCCAGGCTCACATTGTGTGCTTTGGAAAGCTTAATGGTGCTTCAGACCATGAATAAACATGCAGACAACTCACCATTTGATTTTCTGTTGCCATGCTTGATAGGGAGATGCTTTTTCAGAACTATTGACCTACAAATATCAAAAGGTGGTATTGCAATTGTTCTTCCACAGATCAGAAAGATTATGGTGCACTATACTCCTTTCACAATGCATGCTGTAAGAAGCCAGATCTGTAGTTTTATAATAGCTTTAGTTAGATATGAAGCACTATCCATTTGCTAAGGCAAATCCTTATCCTCAATCCTTTTATGGAACCTGGATCAAATCCCATTTGAATGGTTACTTTGATTTAGATCAATCAAGTGATCCAGTTCAAATGATCAGTTTGATTTGGATTTCCAAATCCGTTTGATTCAGATTTCTAAATCAGTTCTTGAATCATGTTGATCCAATATGAGGAAGTCAAACTGATTGGGGGGGGGGGGAGGCAATTTGTACATGTGCAAAAGACCACTGAATGTTCAGATCAATCTGAAGAGAGCTGACTTTTTTGATGATTTGATCTAAAACACCATTTAGGTTTGGGAAGTAAAGAATAGATGGAATCACCTTCCAACTGAATCCCCAAACTCAATTGTTGCACAGTTGTATTACCCATGCATTATTAATATCCAGATTCGAGAAACTTTATACATGGAGCTGCTTTTGAAGTATTCTCAGAAAATGCAGCTTCTCAAATTTACAGCTGATAGATTGTTGACCAGGACTAGCTGAATGACTGCTGATCTATTCTCAAAAACTATTCAAAGTGCTGCTGCTTAACTTTAAAGCTTCCTATGCTTATATTCTGAAGTTGCATTTGCTCCAGTATGAATTTGCCCACGTTAAGGTCAGCTCTTGAAGTTCTTATCTGTGCTTTGCCTTCATAAGTTAACAAAGATAACCTTTCTCTAGAATGCTTTTCTTGTGAGACAGAAACTCTCACATTATTTTAAGGGCCAGGCAATTTCATTGCATTTTATTCCTTTGTGTTTCTGTGGTGCTGTATTGTTTTAATTGGGCTGATTTGATTTTGTACTCTATTTTTATTTGTAAAAATAAAATGCTGTAAAAGTTTAATTGAAAAACAGGGTATTCAATAAAGACAGGCATTGGTTTTAGCTGAATCCTATACTGAACTGGGCAAATCTGAGCAAACTGTATGTTTCCAAAAGAAGCAGTGGGTCCTTGCTTAACAACCACAATAAGGACTAGAAAATTGGTTGCTAAGTGGGGCAATCGTTAAATGAGTCACCATGTGAAGGGACCCAATTTTACAACCATTTTTACGATGGTTGTTAAGCGAACCACATGGTCATTAAGCAAATCGCATGGTCATTAAGTGAATCATATGGTTATTAAGTGGATCCAGCTTCCCCAATGGATACTTTTTGCCAGAATTTGCTTAATGAACATGTGATTCACTTAACGACTGTTGTAAAAAAGGTTGGAAATTGTGATCACGTGAATGTGGGGATGGTGAGATGGTTTGCGACAGCCGTGTGAGTACAGGTCATAAAGCACTTTTTCCAGGCTGTTGTAACTTTGAACCATTGTAAAATGAATGGTTGTTAAGCAAGGACTACCTGTAGCCAGAACTAAACTAAGATCCTCATGAAACAATTTAGTGCCTCTGGGAGTTTGTTTCTCCAGAATTAGGAGAATGGGGAAGAAGAGTATTAAAATTGAATGACTGACAAATATATCCTGTAATCACAGGGAATGTTTCACCAGGTGGTCCATAATCATAGTACTTTAGAGAGCAATGTTGAGTCCTTTGCTTGCAAATGTCATTAAATTCCATACAAAAAATAAAAAGAGTTACAAAAAAATTATCTTTAAAGAAAAATCAGAATTTAAAGGAGCCTAGTAACTTCTGCAATTTGGCAGTTTTGTATCTACACTACCTGCATTTTCACTGATATTGTCTGTAAAAAACTATGAAAGATTAAATAACCTTTCTTTAACCTTCCCTCTCCCAAATCCATGAAGATTCTTACTGAACAACCCCCCACCCGCTCCCATCAGCCTACAAGTGGATAACTTTGATATGGAATCATAAAATTGAAAAGGGTCACCTACATCATTCAATACCCTCCTCAGTGGAGGAATCCAAATTAAAGCTCTCCAGATAGATGGTTGTTTAGCCTTGATTGAATACATTCAGTATTTATCACCATTAATTTTACTCTGTTATCTTCAATTTATTTGTCTACCCTATCAACATTATTCTGAAATGTATTCATGTGTTTGGCTGTATTAGTTATCTTATCCAATTTTGAGTTGTCTGCAAATTTGATAAGCATTCCTTCCACATCTTCAATCAAGTCATTAATAAAAAATATTGAAAAGTAAAGGATCCAGGACTATGGGTCTTCACTTGATACCTCTCTCCAATAAGGAGGCATTGATGAGCATTCTTTGAGTACAGTTTTTGAGCCAACAATGTATTCTCTTAATTTTTATGCTATCAAACTTACCGTTACCTAGCTTGCTGATCAGTATTCTGTGGGGTATTTTGTTAAATCTTTTGCTGAAGTCATAGTATGTCTATAACATTCTCACAATTAGAAATGTTAACAATAAAAAATGAGATAAAGTTTGCCTGGCAGGATTTTTTTTTTTTTTTTACAAATCCATGTTGATGTCTGATGATTACCACATTGTGTTCAACAGGTTTTCAGATCATCTCTTTATGAACAGCACTACAGCGTTTTCAGAATTGATGTTAAGCTGGTTCTGTAATTTGTTGGATTTTCCTTTTCCCTCCCTTTGTCAATATTTGGTCTTCTCATCTTGCATTTTGCCTCTTCTCCAGAATCTCCCAAAGTCTGAAAAAAATAAGACTGCCTTTTCTTTGTTACATGTTAACATATACCATCTTCACTGAGCAGCTGGTAAACTGATTCCTTTCTTTGCTTTTTATTCTGAAACACTTTTTGTTATTCTCAGCATCATTCTTTAATTTCAGCTTGCCTAACACCAGTTCTACAGTTCCAGGCTACCTGTATGTATTCTTCTTTGTGATCTTCCTGCTTTGCATTTCCTATACTATCATTACTGATTTCAGATCTTCACAAAGCATTTTGTATAGACATACTGGTATTTTTCACTGTTCTCATTTTTACTCTTCATTGGAATTATTTGCCATTCTGCTCTTTTCTTTGGAAACTTCTATCAATTTTGAATTTCTTTTCCCATTGGATTTTTCTGGTATGGGATCCTACCTATTGTTGTTTTGAATTTATTAAAATTACATTTTTAGTTTTCCTTAAATAGTTAAGAAATAACCATTATATGGTTATTTACCTCCCAATGTTTCTCTTGTCACTTCTTCATCTTCTAAGTTTTCTCCAATGATCAGTATTACTGTAAGTCAAGAGTACTGGTCCTCTTATAATTTCCTTCGCTTTCTGAGTGAGAAAATTGTCAGCTGTCAGGCTTTACTCCAAGCTGTGCAATAAATCTTAACTCTCCAGCCACTGATCCCATATTCAGAAACTTGTTTATAGCCAAATTTCATAGACTTAACAAGCCTAGATAAATTGTTTTATTGGAGATAGGATAGAGAATATATATAGGACAGAATATATACAGTATGCACGTGTGTGTGCGTGTATGGGTATACACTTATATATTATTTTAAATACTTCCTCACTCGTTTGATACATGACCTTTGAGCATTGCTAAGAACAGTAACATTTTCTCTGGAAAAATCAATAATTAATAAAATCAATAAAGTATATTGTGATTGGCCTATGGGGCTTGTGCTTTGGTACACCATGTGTAATGTTTATATATTATAGTGCTGAACAGAGAAAACAAGTTCTAACCATAGCCCCATAACCAAATCTCTCCCATGGCAATAATTTATGTGGTCAGTCACTGGTTTGTATAATTTTCTTTCCTTTCCATCCTCTTTAATGAACTGGAAGGATGGGCAAAAATGCTACATGAGCTACCAGGATTTTGAGCTTTTTTCTAAGATTTTAAAATCCATGGTGATACATTTGTATTCTGCAGTATTGTTTGTCACATGTATTAACAGCAGGGGATAATTGTCAGTACACTTGAACAGTGCATAGACAATAAGCAAGATAGCAACATTTTGCAATCTAAAGTGTGGTTTCATGGTTTGTATCAGCCAGTAACAAAGAAACATAAAAGGAAGCAGATCTTCTTGGATAATATACAAGAATCAGTGTAACAAGTGATAAACATACATCCCTATAATATTGGTAGTATTTAGTAGTAGGACATGGCCAACTGATGATCCCTATAATATTGGTAGTATTTAGTAGTAAGACATGGCCAACTAATTCCATCTCTCTGAAGCCAGATGAACACTGCCATTTGGAGAAAAGAATGCCAACGTAGCAGCCCGGTAAAACTGCTGAAGGCATTGCATCAAAATATACTAGTGTAAATGCTCTCCTCAGTTTGGCCTGAGCAACTTCATATAGTTTGTTAACTTATAGAGACTCTTACCAATAATTAATGACCTTTTTAATCAGTGCTTGATCAGTCTAGACAGCAACGCCCCATAGGTGTTGTTTAACCATTTTCCTTCCCTTGGGAAGTCCAATGATAGTTAAGGTTGATGAATATAGGCCTATGCTTAACAATTTTCTGCTCCACATTATATATCCAACTTGAGGGTTTATCATGGAGAATTAGAGGGATAAAGCCAAAATGTAGTGTGTAATTTTCACTAACCAAGCCTGGGGCTCCAGCCTTACCAGTCCTAGTTCCACTTTTAAAGTAGCATTTGGGCTACTCCAGGGGCTCCCAAAATAGCATGCAAGAACTGAGTTTGAATTTGTTCCAGAGGGTGATAATCTTTGGGGTCATAGAATTGTGCCCCATATAATAGCTGGAGGATTACTTTCCCCTTGAATTCTTTAACAGCTGCTGGAATATCACCACCACTATACTAAAAAAAATTCAGGAGCACCATGTGAAGCAATGAAGATGAGTTTGCTGTCTGTACTTGTAAAAAGTAGCTGCAGCCAGGGAGAAATGCTTCCTACCGCATTTCTTTCATGCATTCATTCATTCATTTATTCACAATTTTACTCACAAGCATCCATGCCCACGTTCCAGCTGCCTGTAATAATTGAGCCACACCCTGGTGTTTTCAAGGACATGTTGACATCCAGAGGCAGCCTCACCCCACCCAGGCCCTTAGTTTACAAAAGCAAATGCTAAGAGAGTGGGTGTCAGAGTGTAGGAGAAAAGGATATAAGAAAATGGCAAGCAGAAAGGGAAGCAGAGGTGACATCTGGAGATTGGCAGCTATTACAGGCAGGAAAGAGGATTATCAGTCAACTGCCAGGACCACAAGCTATGGTGAGCAGCATATCCTAGTAGGATTCCTTCCTGGAGCTTGGCTGGGAGCTTGGCAGCAATTAGAAAAGGAATAACCATACTGAGGCAGCACCTCGTCCCAACTAGTGTAAGAACTTTTGGAAGTAGGCAAAGGTTGTATGCCACTTTATAGACTTTGACACTTTTGTCTGGACTGAGTATTAAAGGACTGAGAATTAAAGACATATTTATGTGGCAACATCGCCTTGCAAAGCCTAGAAGAGTAGACAGCAATAGCTTGTTATTGGAGAAGGTGGGTGCTCCAATAAAGCATTTTGTACAGATCTGCTATGCTGTGGTGTGTCCAGTCCTCGGAAAACAATGAACCCTCACACACTGTCATGCTGTTCTGGGCTTCATATGTTATATGGGTTAGGAGACCCATCTTCTTGGACTCTCTTTTTCCTCTTTTTTAGTAACATTTTTTAAATTTTGATGTTTTATGAATTTATATGCATTTATGGTTTTAATGTTTTGTGTGAGTTGCCCAGAGTCCCCCATTGGGGGGAGATGGGTGGGGGAGAAATTTAATAAATAAATAAATTAAATAAATAAACAAATGAATAAATAAAGGTTAGATAGGATCTCCGGGAGCCATTATATTGAAAGACAACACTCAAATATTTGTAAAGCTTTGCTTTATTTGTTACCTATTAATTTGCCAATTATATTCCTTATAATAACTTTGAAAGACCAGAATTTTAGTTTTTAAATAACTAATTTTGGTTTTTAATTAATTCAAGGTCTTCTTCCTGTCAGAATAGTACAAACGTAAGAACTCTATATAAGGCAATTTCAGTAAAAGAAAGAATCAGAATATCATCCACATATAGGAGAGCTGGGATTGGTTTACAGGCTATCTTTGGGGAATGGATGTCAGCTCCATGTACAGTTGAAATTAGAGAACTGGCATAAAAAATAAATGAAAATGGGGCCAAAATAAACCCTGTTTCTAAAAGAAGAACATACAGGTAGTCCTTACTTAATGACCACAATTAGGGCCAGCAACCCCGTTGCTAAGTGATGTGGTCATTAAGTGAAACATGTGACTGCGCCAGACTTACAATGTCAGTTATATTGCAGTTGTTAAGCAAATCATCCATGGTCATTAAGCACAACTTCACATGATGGCAAATTGCAACTTCCTGCTAGCTTCCCCATTGACTTTGCTTGTTGGAAGCCAGCTGTGAAGCTTGCAAATGGCAATCATGATCATGGGACACTATGACAGTTGTAAACGTGCGCTGGTTGCGAAGTGCCCAAATGGTGATCACATGATCATGGAGACTCTGCAATTGTTGTAAGTTCAAGGACCAGTCATAAAGCTGCTTTTTCAGCACCATTGAATGGTTGCTAAACAGGGCACCCATTAACTGAGAACTACCTGCACAGTGCAGAATCATCTAACCATTAATAATTAATGAATAGCCTTTATTCATTCCCATCCCCACTTTGCATATGATTGCAGAGACCTGGAATACAATTTTTAGAAGGATTTGTTTGTCCATTCTATAACTTCATTTGTATACATATACTGTTATTCATGTTATTGTGCATTTATTTAGTAGCATTTCTATAGATAAACTTTCCAATGCAAAAATTTCTAGTTGTGTGCCAATGTGCTGCTAATGATTTAAATGCTAATTAGAATGTATGCCTTCAGAAGATCTGCAAAATTAAGGATATCTTACCTTACCTCTTAGCTTTTTTTCCCCTTCCACAGTAAAGTACGGACTCAGGTTGTTAAAATGACCGTTGGAGTTTAGCACCTCTCATATAAAAAAGCAGCTATGTTACTTTTTTTTTTTTTTAAAGAAAAAAGGACTGTAGTGTTTTCCCACTTTGAAAGATATCCCATGTCTCCCTTTTATTTATTTTGCAACCTGATCAGTTATAAAGCAACTCTCTTTATCATCATCTGTAGATATGCATGCTGATACTATGTTTGGTCAACTTTCTAAATAACTTCTATGTAAATTTGCTGTTGGGGGCTAGAGACCATTTGCGGGCAAGAGACCAAGATTCACAGTAATCTGTTACCTTGAAAATGAAATAAAATAATTGTTGAGTCCCCTCCAGCTGTTGGTGTTCTTTAGGTGAGTTTTCTATAGCTTAATCATATAATAAAATACCATATTTGTATTTCTGCACAGATAAAGAATTATTATTAATTAGTTATTATTAATTAGGAAGCATTGCTAACAACAAAGCTAGTGGAGATGACAGGATTCCAGCTGAGTTATTTAAAATACTAAAAGATGATGCTGTTAAAGTGCTGCACTCAATATGCCAGCAAGTTTGGAAAACGCAACAGTGGCCACGGGATTGGAAAAGGTCAGTTTACGTTCCAATTCCAAAGAAGGGCAATGCCAAAGAATGCTCAAACTATCGCACAATTGCACTCATTTCACATGCTAGCAAGGTTATGCTCAAAATCCTACAAGCTAGGCTTCAGCAGTACATGAACCGAGAACTACCGGATGTACAAGCTGGGTTTTGAAGAGGCAGAGGAACTAGAGATCAAATTGCCAACATTCGCTGGATCATGGAGAAAGCACGAGAGTTCCAGAAAAACATCTACTTCTGCTTCATTGACTACGCAAAAGCCTTCGATTGTGTGGATCACAACAAACTGTGGCAAATTCTTAAAGAGATGGGGGTACCAGACCATCTTACCTGTCTTCTGAGAAATCTGTATGCGGGCCAAGAAGCAACAGTTAGAACTAGTCACGGAACAACCGATGGGTTCAAAATAGGGAAAGGAGTACGACAAGGCTGTATACTGTCACCCTGCTTATTTAACCTATATGCAGAGTACATCATGAGAAATGCCAGGCTGGAAGAATCACAAGCCGGAATTAAGATTGCAGGGAGAATCATCAATAACCTCAGATATGCAGACGATACCACCCTAATGGCAGAAAGTGAAGAAGAACTAAAGAGCCTCTTGATGAGGGTGAAAGAGGAGAGTGCGAAAGCTGGCTTGAAACTCAACATTAAAAAAACTAAGATCATGGCATCTGGGCCCATCAATTCCTGGCAAATAGAAGGGGTAGAAATGGAAGCAGTAACAGACTTCATTTATTTGGGCTCCAAGATCACCGCAGACGGAGACTGCAGCCATGAAATTAAAAGACGCTTGCTCCTTGGGAGGAAAGCTATGGCAAACCTAGATAGCATATTAAAAAGCAGAGACGTCACCTTGCCGACAAAGATCCGCATAGTTAAAGCTATGGTTTTTCCAGTAGTAATGTATGGCTGCGAGAGCTGGACCATAAAGAAGGCTGACCGCCGAAGAATTGAAGCCTTTGAATTGTGGTGCTGGAGAAGACTCTTAAGAGTCCCCTGGACTGCTAGGAGGTCAAACCAGTCAATCTTAAAGGAAATCAACCCTGATTGCTCATTGGAAGGACTGATAATGAAGCTCAAGCTCAGATACTTTGGTCACCTAATGCGAAGAGAGGAGTCTTTGGAAAAGACCTTGATGCTGGGAAAGATTGAAGGCAAAAGGAGAAGAGGACGGCAGAGGATGAGATGGTTAGATAGCATCACTGAAGCAATGAGCATGAAACTGAGCAAACTCAGGGAGGCAGTGAAGGACAGGAAGGCCTGGCGCAATATGGTTCCTGGGGTCACGAAGAGTCGGACATGACTTAACGACTGGACAACAACAACAGATAAAGAATAATCCCCAAATACTGAATATAACCTTCCAGACATTTTTTGTGATGTCTTTTGGTAAGTAGTAAGATACACTTTTCTGAGAATATTATTATTTTAAAGAATGCTGTTAATTTTTAAAACAACTTTTCATAATTGGAAAGTAAATAAGTTTTTGTTTTGTCATTAATGTAGCAATGTTCGTTTTTAATATCACAATAGTTGCTGTAATCAGTTGTAACTCTCATTTAAAAGGAAAAAAAAGAAAAAAGCCACAACCATAAACATGCATGGAAAATATGACCTAAATCCCACTACAAGGCAAAAGTTAAATTTCATCTAAGGAAATTTAATATGCCTTCATTGAAAACTGTGATACTGGTATGATCATCTCCACGAAGATGGATTCATTGTCAAACGTTCAAGCTAAAACTTGAGCTAACTTGACAAATCTCAGCTTTGAAACAAGAGAAAGGTGAGCAACAGAGCTCTAATTGTGTTCTGCTCAAGTGGCTAAATTGAAGCTGTATTGAAGGATAGCTCTTTCCACCTACGTCATGTCCTTTAATGGATAAACCGTCTTTTATTGAACATGAGGGTTTCTTTCCCCCTTGCTGGAAAGTCTGCATCAAAGATCTTTTCTAATATGCTGCTCTATTTCTGAGTGGCTTAGTGTTCACTACTTGCCTCTTATTGCCTTCTGGAAGTTCCTTATCAATGAAAGTTTTGAAGATCATTTTAAAAGATCGAGGCTGAGCTATGATCTTTAGCTATGCAATGGTGAAAATGTCAGTAAAAGGGCTGTGATAGAAGTTATTTTATCGAGAAATGGTTTAAGCATTGTGTTCATTCATGTCTATATTATGGCTGCCCTGAATGTCTCAAATTTGAAACACTATGGTTGAAAACAATGCTTTCAGAAATATACGTATGTAGGAGTTTGTGTGCATATTTGTGTTTGTGGGGGAGGGGTGGGAAAAGGGTCAATTCCCTAGAAAATATATTAGAATGTATTTTTCTGTCTTTTTTTTTTATTTTTGGTCATTTTTTTACAATTCTAGTGCTTTGGCATATTTTTTCTCACCCATTTTTGTTAATTCCAATTCTGTTTCTGAATAGTCATCTTGGGGGAATCTAAATAATTAGCAGACAGATAGCTATGTTGTCTGTGACATAAAAACACAACTGTATCTTAACAATTAAACAATTATTATGGTTTAATCACAGACTACACCAGGGGTAAGGGAGAGAGAGAGAAATAGAGACATCTTGAGTAATTTCAGCTAAGAACCTGTGAAACTCAGGGTGAGATTAAAAATACATTGGAAAACTTTGGTGCTTTGAAATCTTAGCTACATGGTGGTGGTGGTGGTGGTGATGATGATGATGATGATGAAGAATGATTTTGCAGACATGCCACCATGCAACAATGATGCAATAGCACTTTGGTCCTGAAAAGTTTGCTCCCCCATCCAGAGCCTAGTTTTTCCTTCTGTTAATGGTTTCTGCCTCAGCCATTTGTATAATGGCATCCTGGATCACAGTAGACCTAAGTTTCCTACTGTTAGATTTGAAAAAGATTTGCTAGGCTTATGCCTTAGCTTTAGATGCTTCTCTGTGCTTCTGTGTTACCTGAATTAACATCCATCCCCCCTCCCCGTTATTCAGCTGTATTTAGAAAGAAAGATGGCTCCAATGCTGTGCATGAGGATTAGAGTTTGCTTTTAATAGCTTTGAGCTTAAAGCAGTTTGAGAATGGAGGGAGGTATCTGATTCAGGGAAGAAATATAGTAATTTGAGTCTGGAGAGAAATGGGGGGAGACTCGAATTGGAATTACCTTTTGGCACTCTTTTGCTGTAAGCCTTGCAACTCCAATTACAGAAGAAAGATAAACTGTTTGATGGCGTCTTACAACATCCTAGCTTGTACCTGACTTAATCCATCCAATAAGTCTTAATGAAATCATTATTCTTATGATATATAATTATAGCTGCTCAGGCATCTGAGTACTGTGAAGTACAAAGGACAATATTGAACTCAGTTCTAAATGGGGAATAAATGAACAGACTAGGGCTCAGCTACCATGGTGCTTTTGAGGCTGTGTGTTAATAATTTTATTCATCAGCAAGATTTGATGCACAGCATATCTCAAGGACCAGTGTCAGGAGCTGATTTGAGTTATAAGACATTTGATTTTTCCATTTGGCTTGAACTATTTTCTAATGCCTTCTGTTCTTGTAGATGACATACTATGTGCAGTTTTTCCTCCCAGGTGCTTCCTGATCAATTATCAATCATCCAAGATGGAGATGATTAGCAACACCCAGATGGAATATAAGAGTTTCATCTTCTACTACACTTGGAATGATAGTTTCCAGGTCTAGCTCTGTAAGAGATATACACCATATATCTAACTTGTTCTTCAGGGAAATGGGATTTATTTGGCTTTTTCCTGAATCCTTTCCTTGTATCAGCTAATAGGAAGCAGAAGAAGCTGAGATAGCTTAGGAAGGGATAAGAAAATGACAGAAAGAGAAAAATGTATATGTGTGTGTGTAAACTCAGCAACACAATGCTACATTGCACTAGAGTGGCTACTTTGATATCATCAGAGAGAGAGAAAAGGAGAAAGATAGAATAGCTTATATTATTCTAATATACTTTACGCAGAGTGAATATCCAACAGAAGATATTTATGAATAAGAACAAGCCATATTCAGAGATGTTTCAGAGTTAAAAGGAAGATATCTTTTTCTGGCTTACGTTAATGTACCTAGAAAGACACTGTTTCAATGTACATCACTGGAGGAGCAGTCAGTTAGAGAACTAAGAAGGAGAAGTTTCCATATTAGATTGCAATACACCAGTGTTTTTCAAACTTGGCAACTTTAAGATGTGTGGACTTCAACTCCACCCAACACTTATATCCTGCTGATATTCTCAACCATTGGAATAAATCTTCCAAAATGTTTTATCTGCTTTGAATGTTGGATCAGAGTAGAAGTCTGAATAATTCAATTTTAACACTGTGGCTATGTTTTTAAAATATTTTAATATATCTATATTATAGGATTTCTGGGTATTATATATTTAATATAAAACAATAATACACAACATTAAAATATTTAAAGACAGAAATGGAAAGCTGGAAGTATGCATACCCCAAAATTAATGTAATAAAAATATACTGAGACAAGCTAAAAACTAGTGGTGGGCAAATGAATTAAAAGTAGCCAAGGAATGGAACAGAAATTTAAATTATCAACATGCTTTAGGGATTAACATAGCAAATATTTTATGAGAAGAAAAATTTAAGAGAACAAAATAAGTCTTAACAATGGTGAGAACACTCATTAACCTGAGGTAATAACCATTGGCTTACTGTTGCCTTCTTTTGGGATTTTTTTTTTTTGAGTTCCCAGATTAACACCCACCCCTAGGATTTGTGAGTGATCTCCCATCCAAGCATTAATCAGTCTGCTTCACTCTCTGAATATCAGCCATCAGCGGAGACTTCATGTCTTAGTATCTATGGAATTCAGAATGTTGTGTATGGCTAATGTAGACAGTGTAAGCACAATCTACATTTTTGACAGAATGGAAACTATTTCTTTATGATAGCTAATGTATCTGCAGTACATTCTGAGTATTCATTACAACAATATATAATGCAGAGTTCAGTTTATAAGTTGGAGGGAAGATTCATATGACCAGCAATTTTTTATGAGGACATGTATGACTTCATTAAAGTGAAAAATAAACTGTTTTCAAATCATAATGATCTCAAAGCTGTACCAGTCTTTTATCAGACCCTGCTTTCAGCTATTGCTTTCATATAGATGTAGAATTCTCCAATCCCATACATATAAGAGTCCTATGCCACTCTTTTTTTTTTCCCCCTTACTTATCTGTCTTCACTCAGGAACTGACATTTAGATAGATGGTTCCTCAAGGCAGTCTAAATGAGAGAATTAATGCCTATGGCTAGACTGAATGATAGAAGGTTCAGACTTCCCAAACTGGCAGAAGTTGTAGGGGGAAAACTTTTTTTTGGATATCAAGGGTCCTTTTTTCTGCTGCTCCTGCTGCTAGCCATGACCTTATCAGAAAAATTGCTAATGGTTTGATGATTGTGTTTTATTTCAAAGGCATTCATTTATCAGCTGCTGCCTTCTTGCCTTTTGGCACCTAATATCTGTTTTGGGAGGCTTTGTCGCTTGCTGTTGAATAACTTCTATAACCATCATTTCTGGACTTCAGAAGGCCTGGGTAACCATAATTGCTCTCCCAAACCAGCCTTTGACATCCTTTAGTTATTGTATCAAACATTGTTACATTTGGATATCACCTTTCTAGCCTTACTACAACTTTGTGAAAGAGTTGAGAAAGAGTGATTTCCTGTACAAATGTTGTTATTTAGCTTCAATTAATACAGGATAATTTGTTTTATACATTTAAATTACATGTAAGGGCCTCCTTGTCAGATAAGTCTTTGTATATGTTATGTATCAAGGGGTCTGATGCCATCTTGTGTATTGTATTGTATTGTATTGTATTGTATTATGCTTTTATGTTGCTATTTGTCTGATATTGTGAGCTGCCCAGAGGCATTTTGAAATCAGGCAGGACCTAAATATAAACAGACAAACAAACCTAATAATTTTTAGCCTAATGCATCCTAGAATTTAGGCATTAGAAAAACAAAAATTCCAAGTTTTGCATTGTATTCATTTAACTGAGGAGTCCTTGAGGTTCTCTAAGCTTGGTTGTTTTCTTGCAGACATTTCGTTACCAGTCTAGGTAACATCTTCAATGCTAAGAGGGAGTGGGCTTTGCGCTCTGTATATATACAGTAGCTTGCCCTGTCAGTGTTGGTGGGGGAGTTGTTTTTTCCTTAGTAGTTCCTAGATTAGGCTGTTGTTTACTGCTTGATTGTTTATCTGGTGTTAATCCCTGCTTACCTGGGTGTTGATTGCTGGCGAGCAGGTGTTGTCTTTTTGTTTCCTTTTTATTGTCTCTTTTGAATAGTGTGTAAAACTATTCAACTTTACTCCCCCAAGTTTCCTATCCCAGTAAAATATCAGTTTATCCAAGACACAGTGATGCATTTATTCTGTAGTTCTCCTGTTACCCATTATTAAGGTAGCAGAAGCTGTCTTCCAGTCCATGGTTAAAGGTATTCAATTTATATTTTTAGTTCTGTTGCCTGAAGTATTTCACACTTGGACTGCTTTCTCAAATGTTACACTTAATTCATATTTATATTCTAGCTCATCCTCCTTCTTTCTTGCCAACTGATTTACCATTAATATTACTCTAAGAGTTTTCTCTGTTCCTTGGGATTATAAGAAAAAGCTTGATATTTTACCCATTGAACAACAATTTAATTCTGAATTGTCTGAATAAAATATAAGTTATGGAGGCATCCTTGCTAGGAAACATTCTCCGAGAAAGGAAATGACCTGTTGCTTAAGAACCTCATGGCCTGGTGAGACTAGCAGTACCAAGTATGTGCTAAAACAATGAACAAGACAACTGGTAATTTCCACAGAGGTGAGGCCCATAGGAAATATATTATTAAGTATATTTAGTGGAAGACTTATAAAATGAAGAAAAAAGATCAAGATTGTGCTGAGATTTTTCTGAAACTCTGAGGTTTTGTAACTCAATGATTACAAATGGAGATCAGTAGATATGATATGCCAGCCCTCCATCATTAAGGCTTAATGTATTGTTCAGATATCATAGGTCCTTTGTAGTGCTCATATCCTGGAAATAGCACAATATGTTTAATACAGCAAGCTGGATGACCATTGAACCCAGGATGCATGCACGCCTAAAATCCCTTTCTGGAAAGCCTCCCAACAGCTATTCTTGAAAATCAGCATCATTATTCCTTGCTATTTTGAGGCAGGAAACTTAAAAAAATAGTCTGATATGCTATAAAGTAGATGCGTTGTCTTAGCTGATTTGCATCATAACAACCGGGTTTCTAAAGTGTTTATATCTGATTGACAATATTGAAGCTGAGTTCACAAACAGAAGATGCATTCTTTCCCCATAGACTGGCATTGCTGTAGGCAAGATGTGTATGCTGTTAGATACTATCTGATGCAAAGAGTATGCAAATCACTATTTTGTGGACTATACATATTTATATGGTAGACCTTCAGGTTCAAAGAAGACATGCTGTTCTGCAGCTCATCTGTGGACGCGAAGGTGGCTCACAGTCTGGAAACATAGAGTCTACCACAATGGGGGCACTGGAAGTCCATTGTTGTAGTAGCTGTGAGTGTTAGTCTGTGACGCTGCTCAGTTTCCTATCAGTTTTTGGTGGCACCTGTCTTTAGAGCCAGTGGAGGCTTCATGGCACGGGGCTCATCAGCTGGTTCTGTCAGCAGCCACAGCTTCTAGTTCCCTTGGCTGGATGTCACAGTGGCGTAGGGTTTCTTTCACAGTGTCACCCACCGCATCTGGGCTCTGATAATCAGGGAGTCAGTGCTGATGGAGTCCACACAATCCAAGACCTCCATGTTGAAGAACAGTATTGCAAACAAATGCCATGGATGGAGCAGAAAATGTGCATGTGAAATGTGCATTCTCCAGTTGTTTGATGTGTCTTCAGTACAGAGTCCAGGACTCACATATATATAGGAGAGAAGGGATAACCACAACCCTGTAGACTTTCAGCTTTGTGGAGATATGGATGTTGTGTTGATTGAGCACTCTAGGATGCAGCTGCCACAGTGCCTGGCTGGCCTTGCTGATCCTGGAGTCAATTTATTTGTCCAAAGACCCATCACTCAAGATAATGCTTCCCAAGTATTTGAAGCTGTTTACATTTGTCAGCTGGGAGTCGTCAACAGTTATTTTTGGTTCTACAGATTTGGTATTTGGCATGGGCTGGTAAAGTACTTCAATCTTATTCAGGCTGATAGTCAGGCTGAAGAGCATAGCAGTGTCTGAGAATTTGTTTAGCATCAACTGTAGATCACTGACTTTGTGCATCCAGAGTGCACAGTCATCAGCAAAGAGGGTTTCTTGGATGTCTGTATGGAGGCAATTTGTTACAGTGGCGTGGGGTTTCTTTCACAGTGTTTTTGTCCCACCCACCACATCTGGGCTCTCATAATCAGGTATTCAATCCCAGTGGAGTCCACATGATCCAAGACCTCCAGGTTGGAGACACGGTCTTGTCAAGGAATGCCAAGGATGGAGCAGAAAGCATGCACATGAAATTTCTCCAGTTGTTTCATGTGTCATTGGTACAGAATCCAGGACAATGTTCTTGTGGGAGTCCTTTTCCTTGCACTGTCCATGATTACTGAAATTTGGTTCATAGTATAACTTTTACATGGGGATGTATATCAGTGGCTCATTTTTACTCTTTTTTCAAAAATGTATTTAGCATAAATACAGATACTGTCATTTTCCATAGAAATTATTGTTTTTTTCAGAAGTAAGATAGAAAAAGAAAAGAAAGGAAAAGTGATCCAATTAAAAGATAGGGCTTTTGCTATATCTGACTTCTTATGCAATAATCTATTATCACACATCAGTTATGCACAATTTAAAGCACTGAATCCTTTGATTCTATTTTTAAAATGCTGAACAGATTAATAAAACCTTCTATATAACAGTTTATTTTTGAAAAAGGAAGGAAAAACTGTGTGTGCATCTTAAACAATGTTAACAGTCCTCTGTCTCAGCTTCCATTTTTCTCTTATCTTACATAGATGTAGCAGTGAGTGCCCTTACCAGATGCTTGCAAACAGTGGTGGTTCTGAGGAAAGCAAAAGATAATATTTGGCTTAGCTGAAATGGATGTGCTGATGGGTGAGTAATCAGATTAATCTGGAGATGCAGGGTAAGATCACACACCACTTAGTATTTAGGTATGCTATCCAATAAGGTATTTGACATATAAATGACTAGCCTGCTATACTAGTTCATTAAGCGATGAACCTATGCAATCATCTCTTGATGAATTCCTTTTGTACTCTTTGAATATGAGCTAATGTCTAGGGTTGATCCTTTAACATGTAGTTTTGGAGTCAAACTTATATGAGTTTGCCAGAGTATTAAAAACTTCAGCTAGACCGTACTCATTTTCTTGATATGTAGTCAAGCTGGGCTTCTAAAGTTCTGGAATCTTGAGAGTTATGGAATATGATTTCCCATTAAGTTAGCTCATTGCTTATCACCAGGAGCTTGGTATAGCATCAGCCACTGAAAATGTTTTGTTACAGAAATAACTGATTGCTGTGACCAATAAATTGAATATACTCAGTGTGAAGTGAGTATCAGAAAGTCATATTCTTGTCCTTATCAGAAATGGATAGATATGACTAGTGGGGGCAGGGAGCATTTCAGCAGTTACAATTCTTTATTAGGTGAACAACTTTGGCTATCTACTACTACTGTGTTTGGAAGAGAGGGAATTCTCCTGTTCCCCTCCCCTAAACCCACAGCGAATAATAGCAAATTATTGTTTTATTAGTTGCTATGTATTTGATAGAAGTGGAGATGGCATGGGAATCTTCAGTCTCCTAGATATAAGTATCTTTCATTCACCTGGAGGGATCCAAGATCAGGTCCCTCAGTACTACTTTGGTGCTGTCGAGTTAATTTCATCCCCATGAGACAATTAATTAATGGGACAATTAAAAAGAAGAATGAAGAGGAAACAAGGTAGAGAAAGCTGGCAGAGAACAGGTTGGGAATTCTTTCCAACCTCTTCATGACAACTCTGCCTCATGTCATGTGGCTTGGGGTCAGAATAGGGCACTCAGCAGCATCCAGCTGTCTCTTCCATAGGAATGAATTGGAGAGGGTTTTTTCCTAGATTTTTTGTCTCTGCAGCCCCCAGCTTGTCCCATTCCATTTTCTAAACATGACCTTTCTTTTTCCAGTTTCTCTCAACACACCAAATTCATTCCTGTCCTGTTTAGCTTTCACAGAGTTATCCTGCCGATGGACAGATAGGGTCTTGACCCCCTTTACATAATTTCTTTCCAATATTCTGTTAGGTTGCAAAGAATAAAAATGATCCTCCACCTTTGCCTTCATTGGCTTGATCCAATGGGATTTTGAGAGTAGGAGATTACGTGTCATTTTACTGAAAGAAAGAGAATATTGTGTTGTTCAGTGGCATTTCATGACTTCCCAAATAATATTGATGAAGTACTGGGTTGGTGAAGAAACCAAAGGATGTTTTGTATTTGATTTGATTTTTGCATAAAGACTTCAAGGACTTAATCCAACATGGCTCAACAATATTCCTTATATTTTTAATCATTTCCTTTGAATGAATGATGACTCATCCTCTCACTATATTAGATGGTAAATGTTGGCTTCTAAAATTTGCTACTGCAACAATGACATCCTGCTTAACACACCTATTCACATGCCAGAAACTGATGGCTATAATTCTCCAGTCCTGGTCATCAATCAATTTATTATTATCACTGCAAATACCCCATTTGTCCATATCTAATCCTGCTTACAATCAGGACATGATGGACGATTCTTCAGTTTGTTTTTTTTAAGCCAAGTCAGCATACATCAAGATTAACTCTACTACAGCCTTTCCCTGCCAAGCACTTTGCACTTAGCCAGAATAACCAGTTATGGATGGGTATCCAATATGTTTGGAGGGCATTGGACCTCTTAAAATTTCCTTTTTATATTCTGAACTTCATTACTCTTTCTTTGATTGTTTTTTAATTGGTTTCAAGAAATCCCCAAAACAAAACAAACAAAAAAAGAAAATCCAGAAGTACAGACTTACGTATTAAATAAAATTATTCTTACATAAGTTATATAATCATAGCATATTATTAACATTTAAATTAGCTTACTTAATATTAGGTCAGAAGTGATAAAGAAAGTTTATGATATGGAAAACAGATTTCTTAACAGTCTTCCAGTTGGGATTCCTTGTGATAAAATTGTTCTTAGTTTGAGAAAGAGATATGAGTTCTTCAATCTATGGTATAATTGACAAGGCACTGGTATACTGTTAGCTGCGTAGGATCCACTTTTCAACTATTAATCCATGCAGTATCTATTTCTATCATCCTCATGTTATTTCCCAAACCCTTCATATATCATTCAAAAGAACATAGGCCTCTATAAGAGCTGGTGAGCCTTCAGGGGCAAAATTAATATGTGAAATCATCTTGTGTCCAAAAGAGAGATAGTATAACACACAACCATGTAATAAGAACCAAAGTTCATGCATGTCCTAATGACCTCATCATTGTATTAGTGCAATCCACTGTATATGGGGCTGTCCTTGAAGACCATATGAAAGCTCCAGCTGGTCCAGAATGCAGCAGCATGTGCACTATTGGGTGTACCATGGTACAATCCATTTCACACTGCTGTATATGAGCTGCACAGACTTCCAGTGTATGGGCCAGATTATTTGTGGGACCACCAAACCCTGATGGTTTCTACCTATTCCACTAGATCTGACATGGTGAACATCCTGTAGGTCTCCCTGGTGAAGCACTGTCATCTGGTGAGTCCTAGTAAATGTGCCGTCTCTGTCATGTCACCTGCAATACCCAGATATTTGGATAGTCTTGACCTTGCTGAAGTTCCAGAAGGCTGTGAAGACCTGCCAGACATTTCTTTACTGTAGTCTCCACTTGGTCTTTTTAATTGATTTTGATTTTTTAATTATGTTTTATCTTTTGTTCACCACTCAGAGTGCCATTGGTAGATGGAGTCTATATAAATTTGTTAAATAAATAAATAAATAAATCTTGAGCATCACATCTTCAATGGTTAGCTGAACTGATCAACTTGTTACCAAAAAGATGTATAGACGAACTAATATTTTTGTTGAATTAATTGTAATTTTAAATTTATAGAAATGTGACACCTAAATGCCAAAATTGTATTCTCTTGACATTCATGTAACTAGACATTTCAATTTCTTATGTCTAGCATCCCTGAACTCCCAAGCATTTAGTTTAGTGCATTCTGACAACAATTTAGAAATAGCTGTTAAACTCTATTTTATTTTGTAAAGAACTTATTAAATCTTATAATGGAAATTCTGAAGCACTTAAGGTGATTGACCCATATCTAGGTATCAAAAAATGATTTAACTGAAATTTTATTACTCTGAATACTGAATTGCAGTTCTTCAAATATCATCATCATCATCATCATCATCATCATCATCATCATCATCATCTATTAATTGCACTAGGTTATACACCCCACACTGCATCCAGCTTCCAATAAAAGACTGCCTTGCTATTTTCAACTTCGAATTTCCTCATAACGTTAATTTAGCAGGATCATCAGGATTAAATTGGAACTGGTGTGCTACTACATATCACACTTCCCTAGGAGCCTTATAGGTTAGATGATAAATTTCCATGATATTGGACCCAGACACTCTCCAATTGGTAGAGGTGATCAAGGATGCTAGTCTGAAGATGAAGGCAAATTTAACCTAAGAGAAAAAACCCCAAAACACATGATAGTATAAACATAAATCTGGAAATAAAACCTTCTTCTCAAACTGAAGTGTTTGGAGGATTATCCAAAAATAATCCTCCAAAACAGTGCATTCAGTTTCTGAAAATACATTTTAGGGATATATACATGAATGCTACATCTTGGTTTATTGCTTGTTGGATTGTTTATGAAATGTACAGAATTTATATGCTGCTGCAATCTATCACAACTCTGAGCAGGTTATAGAATAAAACAAAACAAGAATGTACATAAACTAAAAAGGAAGAGTCTGGATAAGTGACACCATCTCGTTCTACTTATGGCAAGACATTCATTCTTAAAGTATTAATTTTACTCAAGATACTCAATATAAGTGAGGCCCATCTATCCAAATCTGGAAGCATAGGACAATTAGGTTTATTTTATAGAACTGGGAATTGTTCACCAAAGCTATTCCCACTGAATTCTGTAACTCCCCTGACCTACCAGAAGTCCCCTTACAGTTCCAAACTATGAAAACATCACCCTTGCTTGGCCAATGATTTTGGTTAACTGTTAGTTTGGGGCAGTTCTATGTGACTAACAGCAGCAGCCTACTCTCCAGCAGTAATTTGTTAACACCACATTTTGCCAGTCATTTCTGTTCACCAAGGTGTTATCTCTTTAACATGGAAAATAAAATATAGATAAGAGGCAATGACTGTGATAGGTGGCCTGGAAGTTATAAAATGATGCTTTTAGATTTGATTTGGGGGGGGGGGAAGGCAAGGGCTCCTGAGCTGCTTCTTGCAGCTCCCATATGGATGTTTTCTGCCAGACTTTTCTATAGTTCTCTGAGTTCTGATGTGCTTGAGTAGACTCTCAATTTGAGTAGCTTTAGATACCATAATGGTGTGGGAGAGATACAAAGAAAGCTCTCAAATGGCCCAGACTTTTTCTATTTGCTTACATCTTCTCTTGGCTTCAGGAATGCAAAACCTCTAGAACAACCTCTAACAAAAATTTGCATGCTAATTGAAGAAACTTTTTAGAATATTTTCTGAAACTTCTTCCTATAATGCCTCCCTATCGGGCATCTTTAAAAATACATACAGCTGACCTTGTACCATTACAATGTTGATAATGTACATAATTCTACACCACAGAAAAACTGGGCGGTGTAGACACTGTAAACAATGATAAATTCATGCTATCATCATCAGGGAGTTAATTAGAAATACCATTTAAGCAAAGAGATTTCCAGGATTTCCCTACCCTTCATAGCTGATTGGATTACTTCTTCATTTCATCATTTGTGCATCACTTCTCGCATTGCTTCTTCATTTCTTCATTTCAACAAATCTTTTCTCCCTTGACTGTGGCTTGTAATTTCTCTCTCTCCTTCTCCCCTCTCTTTTTCTTTTAATGGCTTTACAGCTCAGTGCTTTGATTTATTCAGTGCATTGTGTTTTTCTATAATTTTTATAATACTTGCTTGTTTGCATGCTCCTATTTAATTCTATAGAGACAGTATACCTAATTAACTTCTATTATTCAGACATGAAGTCCTATTGTAATACTATAATGGCTAATATGCAGAAAGCAAGTGGCAAGAAATGAAAATTAAAATGGTGGTGTTGAAAGGAAGCAATAAATAATGATGCCTAGTAGGAAGTCATAGATAGATTTGTGAACCATTTTGCAAAGCTGGGCAATTTCCAACATTACTATTTAGGAGTCCACACTTAAATGACATTCTAGGGGCATGACCATTGACACAAATCCATGTAGCACCTGTGAAATCTTTCCCAGTTTTGATGTTTAGGAAATCTTATCTGGGGAAGAAATTAGTTTAATACCCCTTAAATTCTATGAAATTTTATTTTATTTTTAGCTTGTATCTTGCCATTATAGAGAGTAGTTTCTACTGCTTTGACATTCCTTCTGCCCCACTCCATGCACCCCATCAGTTTATATTTCCTTAATTAAAATCTCATGGTTTTAGATCCTGGGCTTACCTTGTTTATGAAGTTAGATATATAAATACTGTCAGATACAGAATGAAGAAGCTTTTCCCAAAGCTATGATGCATGCATGACAAATAAATGCCCTGATATTATGCTAACTTGGAGAAAAGTTGATTCTAACTTCTAATAGAAGTTTATTCATTTGTTGTTGTTGCAAAATTTCACTCCAACTCACAAACAGAGCACTACATTTTAAAGCAAGGAATGATTATGTCGCACAAACGGTACTGGAACATTCAGAAGAATCTCAAATGTAATGCGCATAGAGTATTAATTTCCCCTGCCATATGATAGGATCAGCTCCAGAAGAAAATGGTCCAACATACTAAAGTTAATGTATATTACACTTTGAGGAGACCACTGAAATCTACAGAATGAATTTAAACCTTATTACATTTGTAGGGTTAATCAAAATATATTTCTAGTTTCAATTCATTGCTTTTAACGGTACGAAGAATATTTCTCCAGGGCAATTCTAGTTAAAAATAAGATCCACTGAGTCCAGGATACTTTAATTTAGTTTCCTGCACTGAGTAGATAACTGGACTCAATGGCCTAAATGTCCCCTTTCAATTCTATAATTCTATAATTCTTTGTCAATAGTTGTTTTCAATATGCAAACCAGTGTGTGTTTATCTGTGAATTATTCTGTGGTATTTTTTTCTTCCACCTCAAAAAATATTCTGTGTCTTAGTATATCATCCCCTTCTCACTAATCTGGAGAGGTTCTTTGCTTCCAGATGTTACTCTAGATTCCTTCCTTCCTTCCTTCCTTCCTTCCTTCCTTCCTTCCTTCCTTCCTTCCTTCCTTCCTTCCTTCCTTCCTTCCTTCCTTCCCATGTAAGACTCATATTCTCATATCTGATTAATACTGACATGTTCCTTTTCTCCCATTCAAATATAAGGCTAGCTGCCTAGGAACCACTTGCCTGGTTAGCTAGGAGATATGTGAACTTTTATCTCTTTTCACTGCAATAGGAAGAATAAATCAGAGCAAGTTGACAGCTTTGTCTCTTCACTGTGTTATCCATGGGCAAGAGGATGGATCCCCTGAGATCCTATTAGGTGTACATTCTGCACCACTAAACTTTCAATAAGCACATTCTCTAAGACCTGCATGTCAAATAGAGTCTGCCAGTTAATGATTGCTGTGAATTCACTTTCTCTTTCTGTTTCTCCTCCAGCTTTGCTTTTCTCTCCCCCCACCTTTGCTTTGATTTCAAGTTATTAAAAATCACTCCAGTTAATATTTGTCAAGCTTCATCTCTCAGAGCCACCAAAACCCTTTCAGTTAAATGTAGGGATGAATTTTAGATCCTTGCTTCCAGTACAGTATAGGATTCTCATTTAGTTCAATTGCAGCATCATTAAGAAGTATACCCGCCTGCTTGTGCTCTGCTGACCTGGAGAAGGAAAGCTGGAATAAAACAGCCTACTGTACTGTTAGGTCAGGATTCTGAGGAACAAGCTTGCTGGTGTGCATACTGTGCAATGAAATACAGTAAGACCAATCATGAAACTTTAAAGAGATAATTGAGAAGTTGATGCATGACAGAATTGAGGGATGCCAAGGAAATAACATTGATAAGTATTGCCTTTAAAAAATATAGACAGAGATATTAAAGGAATGGGGATATTCAGCTTAGTAAATGTGGGTTGCAAAGCAAACAGACAAAAGCCTGACAGAGAAGAAATAGAAATGTGCTAAAATTAATGTTTCTGAAGCCAGGACTGCTTATCTTTGAATTAGCCAGAGAGTCAGGATGCACCTAAAATTAATCCAGTTTATGCCGTGGTGCATATTTGAGCTTTTTACTTCTGATGAAAATACGGGTCCACACCATGGAAGGGTGCTTAGGTAGGATCTCTCTTATCAAATGAATATAATTGTATATTTATTTTTATTGGTTGGTTAGTTTTTATATAAATAAATTAAAAATCTCAAACCCAAAAGCTGGATATTAACAAATCTTGAAAAAAAGAATGTTGGAAGTTGCACATTCAGATTGGTGAAACACAAATTCTATTTCTGCCTTAATGTCACAGAAAGATTAAATGTAACAGCAGGGCTGTTCCTGGGAAAGAAAGTGTGAAATCTTGAATGTTTCCAGATGTTGTGCCCTTTAGGCTGCAAGGCAGTACTGAATTGCCCTCTGGGTGCTCATTAAAGTGAAGGCCAGTCAATAACTGAGGGGACTGAAGTTGAAAATCCATGCTTCAGCCTCTGGAGAAAACATTCAACAATAAAGGAAGAATCAATCGTTCCCTACCTCTCATGCTCCAGACAAGACAATGTCATTTTCTTTGCAGATGCTTGCTTATTCCACAGAAATAAATGGAGCTCCCCCACACTGAAGCATAATCTCAGAATATATAAAATACATAAGAGATATGGGGAAGAAAGTTGCTTATAAATAAGAAAAAAAACCTCCTCTTTCACCCTCTCTCTTTCCATGTTTATATTTTTTATATATAAAATCTGAGTCCTGAAAGAGGTGAATGCAATTTCTAAGTTGCACACTTCTGAAGAAAAATACCTCCCCCCCCCCATTGCCTTGAGGGAGCTCCTGTGCGGTCTAAACTATGCTGTATCTAGAGGATATCAACCTGAACTGTCAGAATCATGAGTCTGGGGCAAATAATATCTGAGTTTACAGTGTTATAAGGTGGTAATGGTGTCAAGACTTAGTGCATTTCTCCACAGCTACAATATTTAATGGTAAAAGCTGCTGAGTGCAGGTTAATAACTAAGATACTACTTTTCTAATCTGCAAATCCTGAATCCAGTTTAATATGCACCCAAAATAGATTGAGGCTGTTTTCATAATCATCAGATCTATTCTGACATCAGGATGTTTTGAACATAGGAACTGTGTTTGGTCAATGGGTCTGCAAGCCTATTGGAGCTTGCAGAGAAATGCCAGCCAATCAGTGTTTAGCTTCTCTGGCCAACAGCTAAGGACAGAGAACTGTGAGCCAATCAATTCTTGTTTGCTATATACTGTATACATGGTAGTCCTTTGGGTTCAAAAAAGACACACTGTTGTGCAGCTCATCTGTGGACATGGAGGTGGCTCTGCAGTCCCAGTCTGGAAGTATAGAGTCTAGCATAATGGAATCACTGGAAGTCCATTGTTGTAGTAGCTGTGAGTGTTAGTCTGTGATGCTGCTCAGTTTCCTATCAGTTTTTGGTGGCACCTGTCTTCAGAGCCAGTGGAGACTTCATAGCACAGGGCTTACCAGCGGGTTCTGTCAGCAGCCTCAGCTTCTAGTTCCCTTGGCTGGATGTCACAGTGGCATAGGGTTTCTTTCACAGCATCTTTATAGCAGTCGCATGGTCGACCTTGAGGTCTCTTCCCAGACTCAGTACACTATAGAGCAACTGGCAAGGCATACAGTGGTCATCCATTCTAATGGTGTGTCTCACCCATTGCATCTGGGCTCTGATAATCAGGGAGTCAGTGCTGATGGAGTCCACACAATCCAAGACCTCCATGTTGAAGAACAGTATTGCAAACAAATGCCATGGATGGAGCAGAAAATATGCATGTGAAACTTCTCCAGTTGTTTGATGTGTCTTCAGTACAGAGTCCAGGACTCACATCCATATAGGAGAGAAGGGATAACCACAACCCTGTAGACTTTCAGCTTTGTGGAGATACGGATGTTGTGCTGATTGAGCACTCTAGGACGCAGCTGCCACAGTGCCTGGCTGGCCTTGCTGATCCTGGAGTCAATTTTTTTGTCCAAAGACCCATCACTCGAGCTAATGCTTCCCAAGTATTTGAAGTTGTTTACATTTGTCAGCTGGGTGTCATTAACAATGATTTTTTGTTCTACGGGGTTGGTAGTTGGCAAATTACCTCAGTCTTGTTTAGGCTGAGAGTCAGGCCAAAGTGCATAGCAGCATCTGAGAATTTGTTCAGCATCAACTGTAGTCTTTGTGTGCCAGAAGCACACAGTCATCAGCAAGGAGGGTTTCTTGGATGACTGTATGGAGGCACTTGGCCCATGCATTCAAGCAGTGAAGGTCAAAGAGAGAGCTGTCCAATCAGTACCTGATGTATACTCCCTCCTTCAGACCTGGGACACCATGTGACAACATCCAAGTGAAGAACAGATTGAACAGGACTGGGGCTAACACACAACCCTGTTTTACCCCACTGGAAATGGCAAATGCAGCTGATATATCACTGTTGTAAACAACCTGTCCTGTCATTCCATCATGGAGTAGCTGAATCAACTTCATGATTTTCCTTGGGCATTCATAATGTCTCAGGATGATCCAGACAGCCTCCCTGTTTACAGTGTCAAATGCCTTTGTCAGGTCAATGAAGACAGAGTAAAGAGGGTTGTGCTGCTCAATGCACTTCTCCTGCACTTGCCTCACAGCAAATATCATGTGTGCTGTACTCTGTTCTGGATGAAAACCACACTGTACCTCTGGGAGATTCCTTTCCAAGACAGTGACAAGTCTGTTCAGGAGAATGCGGGCAAAGATCTTGTCTGCAATCAACAAAAGTGAGATACCCCTGATATCCACAGTCCGATTTGCTTCCCTTATTTTTGTAGAGAGCCACAATGAGGGCATTGCAGAAGTCATCAGACATCTCCTCTGTGGATCAAATAGACATGTCTTGGAACTCCTGTAAGGTGTTTGGGTCTAGTGCTTTGTAGATCTCAACAGAACTCCCATTTTGTCCTTTACTTCAGTTCATTGGCAAGATCGCTTTCTTGCAAGGGCATCCAAGACTGGCAGCTGAGGAATTTGCTGCAAGATATCATGATCAACTGTGGACGGCCTATTGAGTAGGTTGGAAAAGTGTTCATCCCAGTGGTTTTTCAGTCCTTCCTGGTCTTTGATTAGGCTCAACCCATCACATGACAGCAGGGAGAAGCATCCTGATTTAGAAAGATCACAAACTGACTTCATGGTTCTGAAGAACTCTCTGGTGGCATGAATGTCTGCATAGTGTTCCACTTGCTCAGCCTTTCTAACTAACTTACTAAGATGCCTTAGTAAGTTTTCTCCATTTCATGGAGAAAGGCAACTAAGAAAATGAAAGAAATATGAACTTCTAGGGAAGCAATGGCAGACTGAAGATGGCTTCATGTGAGCAGAGCTGATGGCAGCAGCAGAAAGAGGAGCCGGTGAATGGATTGGCTCTTTAAAACCCCTCTCTGGATCAAGGACAGGATTAGGATCGCCCACAAGTTTGCTCCATACAAAGGATCACCTATGAAAAGATTGCAAAATAACAATCTCTGCTGGGTTTGAGAGCTCTGGGAGCTGGGGGAAAACCATCTTGCCTATGCCGCGGTTCGGCTCCTTCAAATGGACACTGGGGTCACCCACTTTCTCCTTAACTACTTTAGGAAATTACTTATTATCGACCTTTTGGATGTTAAGAATCTTCTAAAGGGCAAGTTTCATCACACCAGGAGATTTTCCTTCTATCCTGGATGAAAGAAGGTTTATGTAAGTTTAAAGATTAAATAGAAAAATTTAAAACTGCAAAAGAGCATCTAGAATATTGATTTTGGAAAGTTAAGGGGCCAGATGGACTTGAAAGAATATTTCCTATGTGTTGATTAAAATTTTATAAAGGTATATATGAAGATTTTGAAAATAACTATACGAAATCCTCCTACTGGAAATTTTTGCTGACTGGAGAATAAACATATGATAAAGGGAGATGTTGAAGGTTGACTAGAGGTAACCAGAGAGAACTAAGGATTACAATTAAAGGAGAAGAGACCTATTAATACAATGGAACAATATTATCTGACTATAGAAGAAATTAAGGCTGTCTGGAAACAAAGTTCTCAGGAATTACTTTCAAGACTGTCACTATAAAAATGGATCTAACAGAGGCTACAGAAGAGGAACAGATTCTACTGGATAAAATAGAGACTAAAGGTCACATGAATGTGGATTTGAAAATGGATTCTATAAAAATCCCAGGCTATAAGAGTGATCTGGAAAAAGAAGATGTGGATTTGAAAACAGATTTAAAAATGACAGATTATAAAAGGAATAAAAAGATACCACAATTGATTTACAAATGAAACTGGCTGATGTTTTAATAACTAAAGGGGACATACAAATAATAAATCAGAAGAGTGACTTGGATAGCCTTCTTATTTTGAATTTACAAAAGGAACATGCTGAAGTATTGAAGCAATTTCTGAGAGGAGACAAAGAGAAAATGATAAGAAATTAACTTGTTGGATATCATTTGACAGGATTAAAGACCAAGCTTTTTAAAAGTAAATAGGACTACAAAGTGATTTTATTTGATCAGGGTTAATACACACACACACACACACACACAAACGTATGTATGTATGTGTGTGTGTATGCGTTTGTATACATATGTATATATGTGTGTGTGTGTATATGTGTGTGTGTGTGTGTGTGTGTATATATATATATATATATATATATATATATATATGCGTGTATGTATGTATATGTGCGTGTGTGTGTGTGTGTGTGTGTGTGTATATAGGTTTCTGGTAGCTGTTAATGGGGTTTTTTTATGACCAGAGCAGAATGATGATGCTTTAAAGATTTGTTTGCAACTGGGGAGAGATTTCTTTTGCTTTATTCCTTAGGGAAAGTGATAGGTTGGAGCAGAAAATGGATTTATTTAATTAAGGTTTATATATATATATATATATATATATATATATATATATATATATATATGTATAATTCTGGTAGCTCTTAATGGGCTTTTGCTGAATAGAACTGAATGATGAGTTTTTACAATTTGTTTATTGATAAGAGATTAGTTATGGGAACAAGAGATCCTTTTTTAATTATTAAAATACTACAGAAGGTGTTGTTTATACTGTCTGGAGGGAGGGGGGAGTCACTTTTATATTTCTTCTTTTTTTCTTTTTTCTTTTTCTTTTTTTTCTCTTTACACTTTTTCTTTTCCTCATTTTTTATATTTCTCTTAGTTTGTATTATGCTTCTATCTTTGTATTTGTAAACTTTAATAAAATTATTACCAAAAAAGAAAGAAAGTGAAAGAAATACAAAAATGTCAGGAGAATATCAGATAAAACACTCTTCTAAATAGTAAAACAAAAGTTAAGGGTGATTGGAAAAAAAGTTAAAACCTAAACCCCCTCCAGCAATTTTTTGGGCTGGCTTCTTCTGAGTTTACATATCTCAACCACCTTATTTATCATTTTTTTCCCCTTTAAAAGCAGTGGTCTGGATCACGACTGGAGCCACTATAAATAAGGTGAGGAAAATCTAAACCTTTGCTTTTACATTTCCCCATGTGTTCACAGGAGTGGGGGAGATAGAAGAAAAGCAAGCAGCAGGAATGTTGTTACAGAAGAGTTCCGTTGCAGCTGCTTCTGCTCACTGCCTTGGTTTCTAAGAGGACTAATGATTGCTTAACCATAAATGAATTATTAGTCCATGATCGCACATGTGTGGACTGAGTCCCAAACTGAAATGTGACTAAGTAAACCAACAGTAACTACGTCCATTTTCATAAGTGAGCTGTGAGTAGCTCACTTCTATATTATTTGCAAATTGAAAAAATCTGGCCAGAATTAAATACTTTTATCACATTGGTTTCAGTGGGAAAGATGTCCTTTACTAGATTTCCCATTGAAATCAGTAGAATGTTTAAGTGCTTAATTCCCTTGGGTTTTGCCATTCTTGTTTTATTTACCAAAGTGTAAGTAAATAAATGGCATTTTAATTATTACAGACTCAGAGTGTTACAATGCTATGGGGAAGAACACGGTACAAAATTCACTTTCAAATCAAGGGACTGATCATGAGCCATCTCTGTCTTTTGTTTAATGGAGTTGACTTTTCTACTGAACAGGATGAGCTTCTTTAGCACAGGATCTAAGAAAATCTGCTAAATTACAATTTACAGTATTTGTCTTTATCTCATATAGAGAATGCCACTGTGAAAACAAGCAGTTTTTTAAGGTGAACGTTTTTTAATGCTACTTGAACAATATATCTTTGGGGCATGCTCATAGGAAAAGGGTAACTCCTTGTTTTAACCTCAATGTATTTAGAATCCTGCTTCAAAGAAGGGGGGGAAAAAAAAAGAAAAGAAATATTCTCAGATTTAATGAGGTATCACCAAGGTAAAGAATGCGATGATACATACAGCCCTATTTTCATAAAACTGACTGGGGAGTGTAAAAGTAATTGTAATAAAATACATACACAGAAGTGGAGGCCTCGCCAAGGAGTGATTAAAGCCCTTTGCCAGCAAATCCACAATTTATACTAGAACCCCCCCCCCCATTTTTTTTTCATGATTGTTCAGTTCAAAACATAGGATTTGGTGTAATATAGAAAAAGCTTCAGAAAACTGACATTTATTCACTTTTATGACTACCTGCTTATGGCCGTATTTTAGGATCATGGTCTTCACTGCTGGTGAGGTCCATTTGTTAAAAAAAGAAAGAGAAGCAGCCCTGTATTCCCTTTGACTTGACTTTATTCATTACACGGAATTGTCATGTGATATTATCATGAAACAATCAGTGAACTAGGTACATCTAATGCAAAAAACAATAATGTGCTTTGTTTAATATTGGCTTAGTGTTTGGGGTCAATTCAGACATTGTGCTTTGCAATCAATGGTTTGCTGAATATATTGTCTGCTGGTTATGTTTTATTCCAACCTAATTCCAGGCAACTACATTTTATTCATAACTGGTTATTAGGAAACCATGAGTGAGTGCAATAAATGGATCCAGAGTGAAAGCCATGCTTCCTGCCTTCATTCTAAATCCTTGCAGTTAAAAAAAAAATGGCATCCACCATTTGCTAGGAGTCACTAAAATTCTAAATTTTCTCTCTGTGTCTGCGTATGTTACAAACAATTTCTGCTGGGGGACTAATCAGATTACAGGAGGAAAAACAGGAGAATTCTGAGACGTTGGGGAAAAATAGCTCTGCTTGAGCAGTGCTACCGATAATTACAGAGAGTGCTGAGTCTCAATGTGCATAAAATAATTTCTTATTTTTGGATGGATAGAAATTAGAGACAGATGGCTTGAGTTGAGAGTTGCTCTGTATGATCTCCTTAGCCTGAAATATCACTGATTCAAACAAAGAAAAGAGCAAATGCATATATAAATTAGAGGCTAAGAAAGGCTAAGGAGAAAACAGCAGTGAATCACCCTCCATGCTCCAGAGGATTAGAGAAGATGAGTTACTTTAGTCAAGCAGTCTTTTGTTTCAACTTAATGCACTCTAAAAGGTTTGGGTTGAGTCGAATGGAATTAAATGCATATTATGATCATGTCTAGGCCAACAAATACACCATATAACAGTAATATAAATATATCTGTTTAGCTACTGCACTGTAGTGAACAAGCTAGTGATGCTCTGATCTTTGGTCAGGAGGAAAAGTGAAAATACTGTATGGCCTGGTAATGTTAGAATTGTGAAACAATATTTTATACAAAATGGGATGTGGGATTTGATATATTGCAGAGGAGGCAGACCTCTTCAGAACTCATTTATTTTGTAAACTTAATTTTAAACTTCTGTGATCAAAATAATAATAATAATAATAATAATAATAATAATAATAATAATAATAATAATAGTCAGCTTCCAGACTGCTGTCCCTCATGGCAATAGAGGTGCTTAGTTATAGATAAATTAAGCCATCACCTAGAAAAAAAAATATGATTGTTTTATTCTATGTATGAAAAAGTAAACAAAAAAATCACATTAATTTTAACTTAGTTTGCACGTATTAGCATTGCATCAGATGAAGATTTAGTTAGAAAATATATTCAGTGCAATGAATTGGTCAGAACTCACTTAAGACACCACTGTACTTAGTTTCTATTTGTATTCTACAACGCATTATTTGTATTATATAATAAAACAATTAATTTGGAGAGAGAGAAAAAAAGAACTCACTTAAGCTATATAAGTTTCATTAGGACTAAACGTTCATTCAATCCATCTTAGCACAGAATTTGGAACAGTTGTAAATCTGGGCTATATCACTGCAACATGTCCTCATATGTTATTCTCTGCAATATTTTTTTCAATGACTTAACTGAATTCACCACAAAATCCAGTTGCTCTATGGGTTCAGGATTAGTTTCCTAAATATATGCAATTCTGTACGCACATAGAGGACAGCCAATTTGTTGTTGTGATTAAGGCACCAGGCTAGAAACTGGGAGACCCTGATTTCTAATCCTGCCTTAGTCATGAAGCCAGCTGGGTTATTTTGGGCCAGTCACTCTCTCTAAGCCCTAGAAAGAAGGTATTGGCAAACCACTTCCAAAAAACCTTGGCAAGAAAACTGCAGGAACTAATCCTTTTGTCAGGAGCCAAGACTAACTCTAAGGCACCTCCCTCCCACTTGGGGGTTGGGGTAGGGGAGGGATTGTATGAAATTATATATATGCTAGTTTCACTACTACAGGTGGTCCTTGCTTAACAACCACCTTTTGAACTAATGACAGCGCTAACCATTCAAACTTATGACAGTGCTGAATGAGTGGTACTTACAACTGATCCTCAAAATTCTAGTTGTCACAGGGTCCCTGAAGTTACATGATTGTGATCCGGGCACTCAGCAACTGGTTCACAATTACACCATCACAGCATGCCACGGTCACATAATTGCCATTTGCAACCTTCACTGCCAGCTTCTGGCAAGCAAAATCAATGGGAAGCTGCCAGGAAGTTGCAAATGGCAACCATGTGATATCTCAGTTAATGATGGTGTAGGATTTGCTTAATGACTGCAACCAGAAATGCCAGAACAGCCGTTGCTAAATGGCACAGTCACATGACATTGTGCTCTACAACCACGTTGCTTAGTGATGGAAATTCTGGTCCCAATTGCCGTTGTTAACCGAGGACTACCTGTATATGCAACTGATGCTTATAGACATCTTTTTGTTCTCAACTTTCCCAAATATTGTTTGTATGCAAATGAACAATGTAATTAATGAAAACATTATGCTGTTTTCTTTTAATCCCTAGTCAGTAATGACAACATTATTGAAAGTCTGAGACCAACAGTGGTGGTCTTTTTCAATAACTGGATATAAAAGTTTCAAACAATGTAATTTATACAATAAACTGTTGTATGGCAAGATGTCCACACTTTGTAGATGCTTAGTCAAACTGCCAATCACTCCTGGGTTAGGAATTTCAACTTTCTTGCCTTTCCCATCATGAAATTATATATAAAAGCAGGTAGCTGTCATATCCAGAAGAATAGACATGTCTGCATTGATGGCTACCTGCTACTAGTCCATAATAATTTACTTGTAAACTGAATCTATAAATGTGTTAATAATAGGTCAGCATCAGTTAAAGAACAGCAGGAAAGAAAAGAAAGCTTCTGAATGTTTTAGAACTGAACCTGAGACACAGACTTAATTTAAATCTTCTCTGTCATTTACTCATCAGGAATGGAGAACATCTCCTTTGACTGGAACAGCAAGCTGCAGCATGACAGCTTGAGGTGGAAAATTACTCTATACTTTAATCACTTTCTGACAGCATCAGTTACTCCTTTATCTGCATCTATTAATCTTTATTTCATATGTTTGGAAGTGGTGTCCATGAGACTGTTACATAACTATAATTTCAGAATCTGAGATGATTGATAATGGGATGGGACAGGACAGGACAGGACAGGAGGAGTCTGTTTGGTCTCAGGCCACCATCAGCCACTGATCTATTTAACTGGAAGTCTCATAGATCAAATTTGGAATAATTTGGAATGCAAAGTAGGTATTCTACTTTGTGCTATGGTCCCTCTTAAAGATATAATAGCACCAGTAACACATATAGGGGCTAAGGTAAGGAGAGAAAATGCATGTATCAGGAGAAATAGGCATGAAAATGGATATAAATTCTCATGCAGTTTTTAAAAATATCTCAGACTACTACTGAAATAGGATGAAGTAAAATAAAAATGGACAAAATGAAAAATGAAGAATGAAATTGATAGATTTATTTATCTCTGCTTCAGACTCCATCTGCCTTATTGTCCATAATTCTTATTTAAAAAGTAAAGTATTTTGAAATTAATTTCCTTTTGTAGTTTTTTCAATTTCTTAAGTATTGGGGATGTATTGAGGATGCAAAGCACAGCGTGTGGGTATGGGTGTGTGTATTTTCAACTATTCATAAAACGATGGAGAAACTGTTGTAACTCCTTGAGTAAATAGTGCCCCTATCCACTACATCCTTGATCCTGCTAGCTTTATCCCATCTTATCTCCAACAATGTCATATTGAAATCTATGCCCCAAACTCTATCATGGCTCAATTTAAGTCATGGTTAAATTCTCTCTCTCTCTTCCTTGATTTCAGTGGGCTGTATCTGTGTTCAACTTTGTCTGGATTCAACCTATTATATTTGAGTAAAACAAATCTACTCAAATTTTGGCATTATTTAGGTACTTACATATATTCACTAGACAACCTGTGACCCATTGGGTCATCGTTTCAGAGATATTTCCTTACCTAAACAGAAACAGAATGACCAAGGGCAAAAAAGCAGTGAGTGGGAGTGACTTGAGACTTTCTGCCAGCTTCCCCATTGACTTTGCTTGTGGAAGCTGGCAGGGACCATCAGAAATCTATCTTCCTTCCTTCCTTCCTTCCTTCCTTCCTTCCTTCCTTCCTTCCTTCCTTCCTTCCTTCCTTCCTTCCTTCCTTCCTTCCTTCCTTCCTTCCTTCCTCCCCCCCACATATAATATAGGCTTGCACCATTTGCCCTCCTCCTCCTCCTCAGGTGACCTGTGGAACTGCCTGCCACTTTGCTGAGGGGAGGTGGAACAAAGGGAGCTGCAGACCATGAGGAACACTGCACCCCCGCTCCCCATTCCAGCATGTCCCCAAGGGTGCCCTCCCTCCCTCCCTCCCTCAAGGGAGGAAGAGAGCTCACTTGTCAATTACCCCACAGCCAGTCCTACCTCACCAGCAGACATCCAAGTTGCTCCCTCATCCTTCCCTCAAAGCCACAGCCTTTAAGAGTTTTCAAATTTCTGTGTTGTTGCCAAAGCAACCAATTGCCACTCACCCATCAGGCCTTGCTGCCCCCTGATTGGGTCAGGGGACAGAGGGAGGTGGGAAAGAGGTCAGGGATATGCCCATGATGATCATATGACCTGGGCTGACCACGGTAGTGCAGCAGCACAGTAGTACTGAAACAGCCACAAATTTCCCAAATTTCAATCCCACAGGAGTAATGTGTCCTGGATTTTGGACACATTCTGTAAGTTAGCCCATTTGAGGTACCTTGGTTCAAAAATTGTTGCTGTATGATGCATCATTTTACCCAGCTGAAGGTTACAGATGCAAGAGTTTTAGTAGTATATGGATTCATTCAATTTATATCGTCACCCATCTCACTATGATGACTCCAGGCAGCTAACAGCATTTAAAAACAAATTACAAATGATCTGAAACAATACATGTAATAGCAACCAACGTAAAACTGATTTGCCATAAATCAACAACCTCATGGGCTCCAACTAACAGTCTGAATCCCATACTTGGGATTATTTTGTACTGCAACTAGACATCTCAAAACAATATTCAGTCACATTCCCCTTGTTACTAGTATGAATATTTTTAATACTGATATTTGGTATAGTGGCGAGTTATTTCTTTTATTTATATCTAGGAAGTTAGATTACCTAAAAGTGGACACATTTACACCAACAATCAGTTTCATCACAAGTCAATGTAGATGTGGGGGAGGGGACAGAATCAACAATGATGCATATTTACAGTGATATCTTTGATTCAAAACCCTCTCTTGGCACATATTAAGGCAGTTATAAAGGATATGACAGCATTTAAGAAATCTTTATAGACTTGCATTGATGTCATGCATTTTTTTTTTGCCATCAAATGGGAATTCTATTTAAATGTCACAATTAAAACTCAGACTCTCAACCATCATTAGTCAACCCCGAATTCCTTTTAATGAAAAAATGAGAATATAAAAGAAGGGAAAAATGACTTCTTAAAATCTAAATTGCAATCTTGACATGTTTCCCAAAACAGGAAAGAATGTAAAGAAGTATGTTGAAATATCATTCTAATGAAAATGAGGAAAAATATTTGAATTCCCTCTCTCGATTTTATTGACAACTGTAATTGAACAAAATGCCCTTTCTTACTAAGCACCTAGTTCCCGTATCATTAAGATGTAATTTCCCTGTTTATTTATTATTATGAGCATAATGAACTGGAGCTGGAGGAAGAAAAATCATAATATTAAATATTGGATAATATAAAGATTCTATGTTTGTGATAATTCTTTTAAGACACAGGGGCCATGTCAGAGAGCAAGATGTACTGCATCATCTGATATTGCAGTATTGCAGTGCAGAAATGTTAGTACTTCTTGAAATTTTGGTAGAAAACAAAACCTATTTATTGCATCACTAATTTCAACACAGTGTGTATCTGAACTATAGTTTTTGCTGTAGTCATTTGCTTGTGTCTTCTTACCTCTTATGCCTACTCAGCTTACAAAGAGACCTTAAGGGTTAATTATGTTGACCTAAGAGCAGTGAGGGGAGGAAAGCAAGAACATTCTTATCTCAGTACAGTACATATGGATTTCATGTTGCTCCTATCTGAAGACATGGTGGGCCCACTCTTCCAGTCGCTGTTTTCTGACCTCCTATTGTTCCTCAAATATATAACGTCGTCTAAGATAACCAGTGTAGCAAATGATTTTAAGTTTATGTACATGTAACTCTGCAAAAGTTAACAACTGAAATTTGCATGCAAAGTTTACATGAGTAAAGCTAGATGTTTAAGATATACTATAACTCTATAAATATTTTACCCAAGAGTAAGCCCCATTAAAGAATGTTGCCTTTATTTTCAGCTAGTAAGAAATCTTGATGTGCTTACCCTTAGAGGTTTTGTGCACCCAAATGAGTAACTCAGCAGCAATCACAATAAAGTGGCTACAAAAATTCAGATACTAAAAAATTGCCACATCGATGGCATAGCTATATAGATGTATTAACACTGCCAGAATGAAAACATTAAAAAGGACAAAAGTCCTTTGTAATTTATGAATACATCTTTTTATTTTAAAAAGGTTAGAGTCTACTTTTTTTCCACCTCACCAGTTAGAGTAGTTCTTTTCTGAACTATTTCATCCATCCTTACATGTTGATATAAAAATCAGTGCTTCACTAAACTGTCTAACAGCTGGCGCATATCTCCTTTGCCATCCTGGTGTTCTTTCTCACTATGCGCACACTCTCAAACTGTGTGACACAACATATTGTAAAAGGAAAATGGTAATTAGACAGAACATTTGTGAAAGTGAACTTGTCTGGAAAATGCTTTAGTTAACTAAAACAATAGAGGTTGTTTTAATGTGTTAAACAAAGAGAATGAACTACACATTTTCTGTTCTCCCACTATGTGTGTGTGTTTAAGAACAATAGATATCTAGGGCAAAGGAATAAGTAAGAGCACATTAACTTTCTCATTGCTGAGTCAGGGCAACTGAACAAAAAAATTCAGTACTAAGCAATACTAATTTGATGACAATAAGGAAACTGGGAGATGGGATATCCAAAATATGCAAGTGCTCTAAGATTTTATATTTGGGAGTTTAATAAATCTTGATTTTTTTTAAAAAAAAATCCACCATGGAACCTGGTAGGAGTGAATTTGGAAATTTCACTAAAGTAATTCTGGATTCACTTATTTTCAAAGCTTTATGAAGTGGTGAAAATATTTTTTTTCTCCCCCCCCCCTTTTTTTTTTTAACTTTTAAGAAATTTGGATTCATTGAATAACAGAGGCCTCTTTCTTGGCATTTCTGGAACTGGCCATGGAACCACAAAATGATGCATAGTTACAAGGTCAATCTAGGAAATGCCGGAAGCCTTTATTCTTTAAAAAGCCTGCGATGATATACATGCAATGAATTTTTTAATGGAGGAAGAGCAGAAGAAGAAGGGACCTTTTCACAGATTTAGATTTATAATCTCTGTCCACCCTATCAGATCTGGAATTTACAGAATCGAAACTACTGTGGAAGTGGTCTCGACATGGGAGAGATTCCATGGGAAGGGAAGCTGGATCAAGCAGCTTTGCAGCCATGCTCTTGCAGGAAAACAATGGAAGATGCCTGTGTCCTCCTTTCTTCTGCTTCACTTGCCATCCATGACAAGAGAAGCAAGGAAGCGAAGGAAGGGGGACTGGCCTTTTCTCAGTCCCAACTCTTGCTATGTGGGTTAGCAAAAGCTGGAGGGAGAGAAGTGGAGAGAAAGAAGAAGCAGAGAATGCCTCTTTAAGTGCCAGTTCTCCAATCCCACTGATGAGATCAGAGAACTGACTGCAGAAAGGCTGTGGGATTTCTGCTGCTAGTAACTAGCGATAAATGAAAGGTTTTTTTCCTACTGCATCTCATCCTCTAGGCTCTGAATGCAGACAGAACCCATATTCTGCTTTGTTGCTGAGGCAAAATGGGGCTGGAATGTATACAGCATTTCTTTCAGCTAGCATACTTGTGGGGCAGCTTCTACACTGGGAAACAGCTCCTTAGTGTTGGAATGCAGAAGAGGCCGAAACCAGTGGAAGCTAATATGAAACTATACTTGCTTATCCACTTTTAGTAGCCATATGTTAAGAACTGGACAGATTTTCCAGTGGCTATTATCTTCATGTACAAACTACAAGAAAAGGTTTGGTTGTGAAAAGTAATGGACCACTGTGCAAAGCAGATCTGAGTTTTGTTGATCTTTTTCTCTCCCTTTCACGTACCATTTCTGCTTTCTTCCTATGCATTGATTCTTATGCTCAGACAGTTGAGCAAGTTTTGTTTTTTTAAAAAGACAGATCTACCTAAAACAAACAAACAAATGAAAATACTCTACTGAAGAATTTTAAAAAGCTACTTTGGTTCCAGGGCAGGTACAGCTTGTTCTTAGCCAAATTCCAAGTTTAAGACTTTAAAAAGCACTCCAGAATTAGTGGGATCAAAATAAAAATTAAATTTGTTTCAAAAATACATTAAATACACTTAATATGATTACTTTCTAATCATGTAATCCATGTCCACTTCCAAAATTGTCTCCATAAAATTGCAGTATAGTAACTACTCTCAGAAGTCCTTAAGGGTTCGGCAGCGTTGGGATTTCAGGTTGTACATCTCTTCTCTCTTCAATGTTAGGTCTATTTCCTATTGATATGCATGGAAGTGCAGTTGTTTATAAATATTAATTTCCTGTGCTAGCCCTTTCATGAAGAGGGGCCTGCCTCAGTGCCAGGATGTTGGGATATTGACACTATAGTTTATTAAAGAAGCTTATGAATGTCAAAGTCCCAAAATATAATTAATTAATAACTAATCTATACAGTTTATTAAATAATACTTAAGATTAAAGACCAAAAAATAATTCATTCATTCATTTAATTCAATGAGAGAAACGTAAGAGGCCACAAGGCCAGTACAATCAATTCAGTGAGAGAAAGATGAAGCAGACTTTCAGAGAGTGATTGGAGAAATAGGAGAGAGGTTCAAGAATTGATTCATCTTGCATAGTATTCTGCTATAGAAGAAGGGAGAAAGAGTTGATGAAGATTCTCAGTCATCCAGGTGGAATTATCTGGCGGCTGAGTCATGGCAACTGGACTTCTTTTCTTTTGGTTTGATATGTTTCACTGCTTGTCCAAGCAGCTTCTTCAGTCTGGATCCAGCTGATCAGGTGAAGCTGGCTAGCTCTTCCACCTTTTGAAACCCAGCTTAGCAGAGTTGCTTTAGGGAAACAAGAAGACTCTGCTATCAAAGGCAATATATTGGGGGGATTCAGTTCAGCTTCAGTAAGGTCCCAAAGCCACCTTCAGGTTGTACTTCATTGGATGAAGGGCCCTGAAAGGCCTCTGCCTGCTTGAAGGTCACACTTGCTTGGCTCAAGTCCAATCTATGAAGGATATCTGGCCTCAGGTAATTCAAAGAAGTTTTTCTCTCAGATAAGCAAAAGCCTGGCAATCAAGGAGAAGCACTCAGAACTAGCTGTCCCTCTTTGCAATTCTCTTGAGTGACCTCAGCTAGGAATGGGTTGTTATGGAAAAGATGGAGAGGTAGGCTTTTCCTCTTTCTTTTATAGGCAATTTCTGCCCTGAGGCAAATTTGGGAAAAATGGGGAACAAAAGAGAGTTGGAAAGAGAGTGATCCTTTAGATGGTGCTCTGTTTTTAGTATTCTCATTTAATTTGATTGAGAAAGGTATGGAGACCATTTTTCCCCTAAGGAGTGAAAACCTCAGGTGTGATGTAGAAGATGCTTGTACTTTCAAGGTGGTAGATACATTAGGGCTGCACAAATCATTTGGAGGTTGGCTTTGTGAAATGAATCACAGGGCCGTCCTAATCTGATGCTCAGAGTGTCAAGGTGCCCAAGTCTCTTCAAGCTTCTGTGCACCCATGTTGATGCTCTTTCCTGATTGTCTGATTATGTATGCATATGTGCATACATATAAATATTTCTGCTGGAATTACTAGTAAAACAGCTGTCTCATCTCTTCTGATTAAATATTAGTGGAAAAATTTTGTGCAAGTGCATGAACACTCATAAGTTGTTGAATCTTCAACAGATTTGATCATCTCAGCACAACAAGCAATGTCCCTTTGGATAGTTAGCACAGGCCTATAATCTATATGGCTGGATTTGCTATCTTTAATCGTCTCCCTGGCTCCCCATGTTTCAAGCCCTTAGGAAGTTATCATGAGTCTTCAGAACAGGAAGAAGAGAAAACAGAAACAGAAAACCAAGGAGAGTACACAGTAATAGAGAAATGTGTAATAGAGAAACAATAACGTGGCAGCAGCTATCTCTACAAATGTATAGTAGTGGGGTGGTGAAAGGAAAATATTTTCTAAAATATTCTAAGAATGAAGTTGAGAAATGGAAGCTTCTTTCACAAGGGAAAAATGTAAAATAGATTTGCAGCACAGCATTGCTTGAAATACCTGAATCCCAAGCATATAAATACACCATTATTCTAGCATTAAGAATAGTCTGTGTTCATTAATATACATGAACAAGAATGCAAGAGACAGAGACAGAGACAGAAGAAAGAAAGAAAGAAAGAAAGAAAGAAAGAAAGAAAGAAAGAAAGAAAGAAAGAAAGAAAGAAAGAAAGGAAGGAAGGAAGGAAGGAAGGAAGGAAGGAAGGAAGGAAGGAAGGAAGGAAGGAAGGAAGGAAGGAAAAAAGTTTTTATGTCAATTCCTCTTAAAACAAACTTTGTAATATTTGCATAATGAAGTGTAACCTGGCAAGACAATGGAAGCACGACCCAGCATTATGTCTTGCAATTATGCAATGACAGGTGGGTGTTCTTTGTGACAGTACTTCAGAACTGCTAGCATGATGCTCTTACACACTTCTGCAATCTTTCTGAGAAGACTTCAGAACTCAGCAGACCATTACTACTGAGAGAAAAAAGCTTTTTCTTTTCCCTTTTAGCTTTTTAAATTTTGGAACCTTGATGGCAGACAACAGCTCCTTGTGTTCGGAAACCAAACTCTTTTCCACTGGTGTGGTGAAGAGTGTGCTGATATAGCAGTTTCTGTCTCGGTAGAGCTGCTCATTATATGTCAAGAAATCATTTTGATTCTTTGGCTCAGTCAGGTTGACAGCAAAGCTGCTGGACTAAATCTAATGGGATTCTAAGGAAGTGAAGGGCTGTGCTCAAAGCAGGCTGAAGAGTTCCAAGTACTGTGACCATTTTTACTGTGCTAGAAATAAACCTGAACACTGTCATTTAAAAATGTGGTTCTACTGAATGTGGTCAGAGTGAAAAAAAATCTGACTCACTGAATAACCTGCTGCTTGACATTCAGTTTTAGGCTGAAGCTGAAGAAGTAGAATGGAAACAGAAGGATTATCTAGTCACCTAATAATGGGGAAGGTGAAAACAAAATCAGCCACTCAGAGAGGTTGTGCCAAACTTTCCCAAAGGCCTTATTGTAATTTTGTCCTTGAGTTGGAAAATGTGCCATCTATAGCTTCTCTCCAGTTTTTCCTGTTTCAAATTCAGTTCACCCTTTGCCTGTATTTTGATTGATTGATTACATACCATCAAGTCAGTGTCCACTCTTAGTGACCACATAGATAGATGTTCTGTAGGACAGTCTGTCCCCAAGTGGTCCTTCGGGTCTTCCAATCTTGTATCCATTCGCTACTATAATTGAGTCCATCCTTGCTGCTGGTTGTCTTCTTCTTCTCTTTCCTTTCCCAGTGTTATGGACTTCTCAAGGGAGATGAGTCTTTACATCATGTGTCCAAAATATTCTAATTTGAACCTGGTTATTTGTGCCTCAAGTAAGAACTCTTGGTTGATTGTTCTGTGAACCATTTTTTTTTTTTTTTTGGCTATCTGTGCCAATAGATAGCCTCAGGAGACTTCTATAGTACAGTACCAAATTTTAAAAGTACCATTTTTTTTTCCTATCTTGCTTCTTCAAAGTCCACCTCTCACTTCCATAAAATGTCATAGGGAAAACCATTGCCTCCTTGATTTTGATCTTTGAAGGTACAGACCAATCATGGCATCTTAACACCAAGGCCTTCAAGTGCTAGTCTGAGGTATATTTTTTGACTGCTATTTCCTTTACTGGTGACAGTTGATCCTGAAAGACAGAGGCTATCCACCACTTCAATATCTTAATTGTCAATTCTAAGGCTGGTTGTGGTACTTATTCCCATTAGTTTGGTCTTCTTTATATTTAAACTTAGTCCCATTTCTTCACTGTGCTCCTTGACTTTCCTTACTAGAGCTTCCAGATCATTTGTACTTTCAGCTATCAGAGTTGTGTCATCAGCATAGCACAGGTTATTGATATTTCTATCTCCAGTTTTAAAACCATGCTCATTTTCTCCCAAACCAGTATCCCTCAATATATATTCAGAATCAAAGTCACAGGCTGGCAACTAACTGCCCACAGACCAGATAGCACCTGCCACCCAAAATCATGCAAGCCGTAGTCCCAAAATGAAATAACTCAGCCCACCCAAGGGAGAGAGGAAAAGAGCAATTATCCATTTGGGTCAGAGAATGGGGTGGAAGGAGTTGTAGTCTATGAGGAAGTGAAGCTGAGATTACTGTCTGTGCTTGGGAAAAGCAACTGTAGCCAGGCAGAAACGCTCACCAGCCCACTTCCCCAAGGCTCAGCATAGCTCATGTTTTTTCACAAAGGGCTGTACAAGTTTACAGCCCCAGAAACATGAGAGATGGGCTGATTCACTCCCTCCCTCATTCACTGTTTACTTACAAGCATCCATGGCAGCATTCCAGCTGCCTGGCTAATTGAGCAACACCCTGGCATTTTCAAGGATGTGCTGATGTCCAGAGGCAGCCTCACCCCACCCAGGCCCTTAGCTTACAAAAGCTTTTGTTTTCAACAGACACATAGAGATAAACAGCATCTACACACTAGTCAAAAGAGACAATAGAAAATAAAACAAAAGACCAAAACATCTCCTCACCAGCAGTCATCACCCAGATAAGCAGAGATTACCACCAGGCACACAATCAAGCAGTAAACAATACCCTAATCATGGATCTACCAGAGGAACACAACAAAACCCCCACCCCCACCAGCACTGGCAGGGCATGCCACAGTATATAAACAGAGAGCAGACCCCATTCCATTTTAGCACTGAAGATGTTACCTAGCTGGGTAATGAAATGTTTGCAAGGAAAGAACCAAGCTCAGAGAACCCCAAGGACTCCACAGTTCAACCCTGAGCTACACATATTCGCCTCTATTGGTACAGTTTAATGTGCATATTTTATTCACCTTTGTGAAAATATACTGGAGAAATGCAAGTTTAGTTTTTTTTCACCACATTTGGAATTTTTTATGCTAAATTTATATGTGTGTGCCACTTATTTCACTCAGCTGTAATTTTTTACTTATACCTTTCAGTCACAGAATCATTATGCTCTTCATCAATATGTCCAGAAAAGTTAAGGAAACTTCAGTAAAATCACTGACTTTTACTGTATAGCTGGAAGAATCAAACGAGTGTCTGTCTACATATACTTCATCTGAATCTTAATGACAATATTCTTTTGAGTTCAGTTACTTCAGTTTTAAACAGTCTAGTCAAATCAATCAAACTAGTCTAAGTTGAAGTCTGACTTCAATTAAAATCTGAGCTGGGCAAATGACAGAAACTGGAAAGTACTGAAGTATTTAGTAGGTACATATCTGAATATAAGATTTCAGCAAAGGCAGTAAATATATTGAAACCTCAATGTGTGTACATCCAATTAATGGGCTTCAGATATAATGGACTAAGTTTTTATTTGGACTTCACTCCTGAAATAATGGACTAAGTTCCAGTTTCCAAAGTTTGTTAATAGACCGGTTCTGCCGTACTGTAGCACTTTTTGTTCTGTGCATACATTGATGGGCCCAACCCTTTTCCTCACTGTCTCAGCAGGGACAATATTTGATTTGGGAAGAATTTGACCTCTGATTAATACATTAAATTACCAAATTTGCTCCTTATGTTTTAGAATAGACAAATTTTACTGAGTTTACTAGGGCCACCAATTTATCATGTTTTTACATAGCTGTAATCTGCAACAAAACTATTTGACTACCTTGACCCCATGTGACACTATTTTTCAAGTGTTGATGAACATCTGCTTGAATTATACTTCTTCACAAGTGCCAGAAGTCCACATATTTCAGACAGATTAGCAACAAAGAAAAATAACTGTTCCTTCTTTGCAAATGATGTCTTCTCTATTATGACACCATGGGTGAATAGATGGGCAGTCAATGACAGACTAAAAGGTGGGAATGGCATAGGTACCTATGGCTCTTCCAGGCTGCATTCTACTGTTAATAGCTGCTATGAACATGTATGCAGAAACCACATGTCTTAATGCCATTCAGGGCTGGATGCAGTGACACCCTGTGTAAAACCATCCAGGTCAGGCAGATGGAAAAGGAGTTTAATCCATTTAATGTATTTGGAGGATGCATAAATATAAGTAGAACAGATCCTCCTTAATTTATTTCTAGAGTATTAATGTATGTATGTATGTATGCATTTATTCTAGTGTATTAATGTATGTATGTATTTCTAGTGTATTAATGTATCCTCCTTAATGTGTTCCATAAAGTTGCTTAAAAAAAAGAAAAGTCTTCTTTTGTTGTACTTCTGGTCTGCTTCTGGTCTTCCTATCGGCATCTGATTGGGTTGTAGCAATAGAATACCAGAGTAGATGGGCCATTGGTATAAACTATTCTCATTTAATACTGAAATATAGGTAGGATAAAACCTTATTTGATCCCTGAAAGAGGGGAGTCTACTTTCTCCAGGTGAAATGGAACAAATGTTATGAACTTTTTCCGGGGGGTGGGGGGAGGGATGCTCTTAATTTTAATTATGTGACAAAGCTAATATAACAGGCATCAGAATCTCTCGGCCTTCACCTTTAAGAAAATATAGCAGGCTCCGAAGGTTTCACAAAGTTGTGGGGTGTTCACTGAAGCCTTTATTGAAATGGCCCTATTCCATCATGCTTTTTGTCTGCTCCAAAGAGCTACACAAGATTTTTATACAAATTAACCCCCATATGACATACATAAAGAGCCAGTTTGGTCTAATGATTAAGGTGCTGGACTAGGAGCAGGAAAACCCAAGCTCTAGTTCTGCTTTATTCATCAAAGCCAACTAGGTGACCTTGGCCAGTCACTCCCTCTCAGCCCTAGGAAGAAGGCAACAGCAAACCATTTCCAAAAATGCTGCCTAGAAAACTGCATGCACTTGTCCATATAGCTGCCAGGAATCACTCATCTACACACCCACACATATTACTTCACTGCTGTTCCAATTGGGTAAAGCAAATTATCTACTCCAGGAAAAGTTTACAGATTTTCTTCTGTCACACCACAGTTTTCAAAAGTGGTCTCTTTCTTTTCTTTCCTTAATTGCTGTAAAATAGCTGAGCCAAAAATAGTGGTCCATTTTAAATCAATTTACCTATTGTATCAGCTTTCTTCACCATCTTTAGCAATGAGGGGAAGCAGAGTTAGGACTCTGAAAAGTTGAATTCTCAGTACAGAAATTCTCTGGAGGATTCAGTAGCAGCTAAATCACAAACACCAGTTCTTCCTGCCATATAACACTTAACTGACTCACTTTTGAGAATGTTAGCAACTTTTGATAACTAAGCAGCTGCAATCTGCTTTGCCTATAATTATAAGCAGCGAATGGTGAATATATAATGAAGCCATTTCTTTGAATTCTTCTATTACATAGTGCAAGCTTTGTGTCTTTAGATTTTGGGATGAAAGATATGTTGTTGGGGTATGTTTCTTAATGAAAATATGAAAATATATTAAACAATTTTAGGGGAAAAAACTTATCAGAGGGAAGTAATTATTCCAGTATCCAAGCAATCCATACTACTCTTTTCAATTGTTCTAGTCTGGTAAGAGATCACAAATGATGATAAAATCGTGTATTTTGGTATATAGAAATGGGTACAAGCTTATAATACGTTTAGTGCTAAGTTAGGTAAAACCCAACAGTAAAAGGACAACAATTTACCAATTGGCCTTATCATTATACAATGTTGGCATCATTGGGAGGAAATCACCTTAAACTTTCTACTGTAAAGGATAGCACTGGATTACATTTGGAAATAGAAATTGTATTTCATTCAAAAGCCGAAATCAGAAATTATGTTTAAGCAAACCTACGCACATCCACATATTTGAAGTTAGGATATGACAGAATTTATAATTGGTATGAAGCAACTCCATGATTAATTCATTTTGGAAACATGCAAAAGGGTGGATATTTGTTTATTTTTGTTATTTCTCAACTCTTGTGTAAAACAGGAAGAATCCATAGTATGATACTAATAAAACACAAACCTAAAAAGGTGGCCCTTCTCATGTCAAAAAACAAAAGATAATACTTTTCGCTCATGATATGGAAAGAATTAAAAGAGAAGGCCTGTGTACAGTTGAAAATCTTCCCATATAGAGAACCTCACCCTGCTAATGGCCAGGGTGATTGCAGTGATCATATTTCATGTTCAAAGTAAATCAGAAAGTCATGCTAAATAATGTCATATTTGAGAGTTAGAATATATTATCAAGCTTCAGGAAGGGCTCTATTTATTAAATAAGATAGTTTTAGTACTCTATTGTCATAAAGATAAAATATATTTTTTACTGTAACATTGATATAATTTATCCTATTGTATCATTAATATGAAGCTGGATAAAAAGAATATGTATGGTGGCTATTGCATGATGAATCAAACCTGAACACAGGAGAGCTATCAATACTGGGACAGGAGAGCTAATACATGCTTTATCACCATGCTAGCTCAATTCTTTCTCCTGCTTAGGATAGTTAAGTGCTTCCTTTTTTAATCAAGGACCATTGACAAGTACTAGCAAATTTCCCCTCTCCATTCCTTGATTGCCTTCCCAGGAAGATGACAATTCTATCCTGTAATCAACAAAGTACTTATTAGGGGTGCAGCATCAGTCTTGATCACAGAGACCAGAGAGGTATTAGAAAGGGAAAATAAATTTAACGTGCCAGATGAGCCAGGAATGAAAGATGAAATTTCATGTCAAACTAAGCCATGATGTTCTCATCAAGTTACCTGGAATATAACATATCTGCATGCAGTGTACTTTGCAGGTGAAGTCTGCTGATTCTCAGGATGTGGTATGAAAAGGACACACACACACACACACACCAGCATCTACTTCTGTCCCTTGAGTTATGCTGTAGACTTTGACTTGAACCAATTACATTAACACTACAATGTCATTAGGAACACTGGAAGCACCCTATACAAAGTCAGACTATTGATGCACGTTTTTCCATTAGATTTTCACTGACTGGCAGTGGCTCTCTCTGGTTTTATGTAGGAGTTTTTTTCAGCCACACCTGGAGATAAGAAGATTGGGACCTTTTCTATGCAAAACATGTGTCTTACCAGTAAGAATATACTACTGTCTAGTAATATATAGCATGATAGCCATGTTAATCTTTTGCAGCAAAAAGAACAAAGGTATCTGAAAGCCTAATAAATGCATTCTTGCCTGTCTGGTCCTAGTACCTTTCAGTGTTAAAGATGAAAAATGATAATGTGAGAGCAAGATTCTTGAAACCATTCATCCACAGTTAGCATTTGGGAGAGCAGACTGAGCAAAAGGCACTCAGATCACTGGGTCACAGTTTTTTTCCACTGAATTGTGATGCCATGCATTTCTTTCACTTAAACAATAATAAACATTATTAAAGTTTGATTGCAATATACATTACAAAATACCAATTTTATGAAACTGTTGACCTCCTTGGGGAGATGCAGCATAAAGAGCTATCCAACTGATGGGTTGCATAGCCCATCAGCTGCCTACATTTCTCTGCTCAAAATCCCCCTTTCTAAGTTGCTTTTCTCCCTCCGGGAGAAATGAAATGTAATTTTTTTCATTTCCTTTGCAAGCTGGAAATGATGGAGAGAGGTGTAACAGAGGAAAAAGCCCTCTGCCCTGTCACAAATAGCAGGTAAGCTGATAAGTACCACCAAAAGACATGCTAAGGCATTCTGAGAATGAGTGATGGAAACAGAAGCCTTCCTTGTAGAAGAAGAAAGCTTTCAAGAAGTTAGAAAATGGATTTTTACTATTTCAGCAAAGACCCATAATCACTGTTTGAATAAAGAGGAGGACCAGAAGGTGGTGGAGTGCCATTTGTTTTGTGAAGGCCCCTCCCACTGTTGTTCTGGAGAGCAATCAGGTAACACAATTTGGCTAAAGGTGAGGGGTGTCAGAGGGGAATGGAATTTATTCATAACTTAGCCCTTATTTTTCATTGATAATTTGAGCTCTTGTGCTTGCTTTGTGCCAAAAGTAGAGTCTAAGATAGTGCTTACCAGAAATATTGCTATTTGCAAGACTCTTACAGCATCTCAACTCTTGGTACCATTAGATTAGCTCAGCTCAGTTAAATGAGGATTAGTTCATCCAAACCTGATTTTTGCTATTGGGTGAAATATGCACACAATTTGCAGGAGGTAACTTTACTGAATCATGTTGCTTCTCTCACGTTGGACATAGAACTGTAACTGCAGCAAGATTAATGTGGAGCCTCCATCATTCCCATTAATGGGTGGCAATGCCGGGCAGATATATTGTGTGGTCTGGCTTTAATTACTTTTTAAGGAGGCTACTGTATGTTTCATTGGTGCAGTGGGTGAAATACAGAATTGAGTTAGAGCGCTGCACCAACTGATTAAAATTGCCCACAGCAACCTTTGTTTGCTACTAGAAGAACTGACATATATTCAAAGTAATAATCTGGGATCATTATTTTGCATTTCTGCTTATTACAGATTAGATTCTTCTCTCTTTTAATGTGATGTAAGTTTGTAATGCTTTAAGATACCAGTGGCCTTATTAAATATAAAATGTATTCCCTTATTTTGTTATGTTTTCTTCATTCTACAATGTTTCTGCAAATAATATCTTAATAAGCTTATGTATCAAACAGCAATGATTGCTTCTCCAGCAAGAATGTATAGAATCTAAAAATAAATCAAGAGCTTCAGCAGGATGCTGTAATGTCTATTTAGAGTTTAGTCTGTTTGGGCAGAATCTAGATTTCAGATATTTAGAGCAAACCCATTGATATCAATATGAGATTTAGGATTAACCATGACTAATTTGTTCATTGATTTCAGTGGGCCTACTCTTAACAAGGCTAAATTGGATTTGATTCATTAAGTTCAAAGAGACTTATTCTTAAATAATTGCATATAAAATTGAAACTGGTGTTAATGGAGCTTTGTAAACTTGGAAGACTATACTATCTTGCTAGACTCCGTCTATACTATCTGTATGACATTGCTATTTTTCAAATGTTTAGTGACCGTGCATAAGCTACATAAAGGGAAAATTCATGGTTGAAATGAAAGAACTAAAAGATACAGTAAGCCGTGTATATACATTATACAATAGTCAGTAGCACAAGCATTTATTTCAAGATAATATATCTTGAAATTCACAATGTGGAAATACATTCAAATCAAGATAGTTGTAGGGAATATTAACAGATTTCAAAAATTATACCTCCCTCCCTCTGCACACACCAGTATGAAGCAGTCACGTGTCAGTACGTTTTTTTTTCAAAAGCCTTCACTTGATAATGAAAACATTTGAATCAGTCCAGACTATGCCTCACAAAATAATATTGTTGGGGGGAGGGAGAGCTGCCATGTTGCACCATTAATCTGTTCAATCCTGGATTGGAAGAGTCCCTGATAGAAACCCTTCCTTCACAACAGTCAACAAGAAACTTAAACATTTTTCATGGACATATTCAGCTTCAAGAAATAATAACCTATTTTACATGGTAAATTAACACCTTTCAGCAGAAAAGTGAAGTTCATACACAGTGTTTGTACTATACCTGAGATCTCTACATTAGAACTATCATTTCCAGCTATAGTGAAATCTAAGTGCAAACAAGCGATTAAGAATAATCACTATAAACTGGTCCTTAATATTCCTTCTGAAATCTTGTTGTTAAGAGAGTCCTCAGAGATGAAGACTTCATACATGTACAAAATGGCACGGTAATACAACTGTGCCTTCTGTAATTGCCGCCATCCATCATTCCCCCTCCCCCCACTTTTCTGATGTTGACAAAATGCAAATAGATGTTTAAATATACCCTTTATCCTCAGAAGCCGAAGAATTTAAATGCAGCTAAAATTGTCAGTGTAATTAGCAAACAATAGAAGTCTGTGGCTTAAGCAGGATTTTCAAAATAGATAACTACTTCTGAATTATTTAAAAAAATATTCCAAAGGTCTTTTCTAAAACAGTGGAATGGACATGCACATGCACACCCAGAATTCTTTTAAGTATAAGTGGCATCTAAAGTGAAATTATTTCCTTTTGCTCATTACAGATGATCTCTTCAGAGATCCACTTGAAGGATAATGCCAATAATTATTTATAACGTAAATCCTTCCCAAATCCAATGTTTCTCAAATGAAGATGACAAACACATTTAATTACATTTTATTCTAAAGATAAATGATTAAATGATAAGAGAGATTAGGGACATATATGGTTCATCCCTCCATGTGGTAGAGAAACCTGTATATTTCAATATCTTTCTGTTTATTTATCATTTATTATTATTTATCTAATTTAGCTGGCCAATATTTATCTAATGAAATTCTTGTTTGTATTCTGATTCAGGAAGCACAAATTTGGGAGGTCCCTAGCCAAGACATGAACAGAGAAAAACTCCCCCCTATCCCTATCTATCTACAACTTTTTATGCATTAGGGACATCTTAAGTCTTCACTAGCTAATGCCGATATAACCTGGTTCTGCTCTACAATTATATATACAAAGAACTGCTGTAATTGCAATGATAGATTATAATTGTCATAATTGCAATTGTTATAACTGAAATTGCTCTAATTGTTATAGAAGTGCAATGATATGAAAATACTTTGAATGAGTTTCCATGAGTTCGTATACTGTCATAATAGTTTTGTCTGTGAGAAGCAACCTTTTCCTGGATTAACATTCTCATTCCACATGAACATGAACTTAAAAAGCTAGAGCAATCCATCTTTTACCACTTTTGAACCATTCCAGCTTTGCATAAAAGTGTATTGTTAAAATACATTTCTCACTAAACTGTGGCATGATATTGGCTACTCACTTTTAGATGACAACTGCAGATTTTTTCAAATACTAGTATCACTAATTTTTGAAAAGCATCTAATGATTTTTTTTTTTCTTGAAATTTGTTGAGAAGGAAAGGATCACAGGAACTGTAATATTTCCTGTGTTTAGGGCATTATACTCTAGTGCAGCTCACTAAACTTCAGAGACAGACTGAGTGAACTTTACTTCTCACACTGAAACTGTCCTCAGCTATATTGACAAATGAACATGTTATAAACTAATAGAAAGAAGGGATGCATATCAGTTTTGGCTGTACCCTGACTCATGAATCTAACAGAGACAGTTCAGAGGAATTCCATGCCAATGTAGAATTTCCTCCAAAATGACCAGAATAGAATGTGTAACTTCATGAAAACCTGTTATTCTCCTTCCTGAAATTAGAGTTCTGTTTCTGATTTATGTCAGCTCTTCAAGGTAGGCCAGGTCAGGAAACAGACAGTGCAAGGATTACCAGAACACAATTTTATTGTTGTAGAGTATAATAACAAAATCTTGAAAGCCTGCCAGAGTTTCCTTCTGCCTCTCTTATTGCCAAACACAATCAAGGTGGGGTTATCTTGAGTTCCTTTCTTACACCTTCTCCTTTCCCAGGACTGAGATGTCTTTTATTTTCCCTTAACTGTTCCTGCATAGCTTTATCAAGAGTATTTCCAGATTTCTCTTATTCTTTAGAGGGCAAAATTGAATACAACTTTAATGACATCATTGGGAATTAAACTGCTAAGCTATCTTCCAGCACTTCATTTCTGCAATGTATATGCAAATCCAGGGCATATTTGTTCCAGATTGCTGGATCAAGTTAAATTTTAATCTTACGTATGACTAGAACTTTTGTCTTAGGACAAAATAAGTTATTATCCAATCTAATGTAATAATTCTAAAGATTTCGTTCAAATGCAATCTGAGAATGTTTTTCTAGGTATTTATAGTTGTTTTTCAGATATTTCAGTGAATGAATTTTGAAGTATCTGTGAACATTTAGCATCATATTATAATAGATCTGTGATCAAAACCCCTGATCCTGTGATGACTTCATTATTCCTCTCTATTCAACCCTGGTGAGGTCATACCTGGAGTATTGTGTACAGTTCTGGGCAACACATTTCCAGAAGGATATTGGCATGTGAGAGTGACTTCAGAGGACAGTAACAAATATGATACAAGGATCTGATAATGCCACATGAGGATGTACTGAAAAAAATTGGGAAATTCAGTCTGAAGAAAAGAAGACTTAGGTGAGACATGATAAGCAAGTTCAGGTATATACAGGAAAGCTACAGGGAAGATGGTTAAGAACAATTTTCTTTGGCCACTGAAATAATGAATATAATGTTCACCTACCTAGATTTCATTTAAATATATATGGAAAACCTTCCTATAGAACAGTGGAACGGTTTACCTACAGAAGTTGTGGGTTTGCCATTTCTGAAGATTTTGAAGAAAAGGCTGGATGGCTACCTCTCATGAAGTAGAATTAGAATTTTGGATGGATTTTAACATAAAACCCAAAGAATTTTTTGCTTTTTAATGCTTAATTCTAACTTTTTTTTTTAAGAATTCATTTCTGTGGTAGCAGTACTGCAAGTATTTTTTAAAGTGAATTTGGAGATAAAAGTTCAGTATTATATTTACTTTCTTTCAGTTTTACTGTAAAAAACAAGAATCCATCTTTGTTCACTCTGCAAAGCTTTTGAAAAAATATCTACAGAAATCTAATAGATTTGGATAGTTTGTCTTCTGCCGCAATAAATTGTATTTCTTGCAGAACCTCAACATCTGGATGAATTTCTTACATTTCTTAAACCACACATTAATAGTCATGAAAAACCACTTATAAAAAAAGGTGTGGTAAACAGCTATTCAACACAGAGGTTATAGAAGTTGGATCTGACTGGGAAATGGAAGCTGGTGGTATCCATCCATAACATAATATGCATAAATATTAATAAACTTACAGAGCATCAGTTCACACAGTGCAGTTTCTAACATATATTTTGACCTTTGAACAGCATATGCTGGGGCATATTTTTCCAATATATTACTTGGCTCTTAAGAAAGAATATGGCAAAGTAAACAAATACACCATCTAGTTCTCTGCAATGTATAATATACTTTATTATGATAGATATTTTTGGTTTTAGAGCAGGAATATTACAACCATGCCCCTACTCCTATCTGTGAAATGTTGAAGGATATGGAAATCTAGGGTAATAATTAACAGAGGCTGTCTGCTCTTTCATCTGTGGCTTACATAGAACCAATTTCTATTCAATTATATTTGAATGAATTAAGAAAAAGTCACTCTGCAGTATAACAGCTCTTTGTTCTCACTATTTAATTGCCTGACCATCTAATCTAATCACTGACATCTCATCTTGCCACAGTATCCATGTCCTATTTGTTGTGGGGGAAAGGTTCAATTTTTCTTGTTTTAAATATTAATTGGGAAACAGGTATGGGACTGAATTTCTGGCTTGCAATCTCAGCAGATCACCAGACTGTGCTTACTCATGCTCAAAAGAGGGCTGCCTAGCTTCAAGATTGCGGGTCTTCAAGCAAACATAACATGAGACAAGACTCTCTCCAGTTTGTCTTGTAAGTTTATCCATAAAGTCCATCCTACCAATGACTTTATTACCTGAGAATAAAGAATTTCCTGCTGCCTTGAAAGGAGCAATGGTGAGATCCATGCTTAAAAACAATTCTAGACTAGAATACAGTATTGTCAGATAAGCAATGGAGAAAGCTGTGGTACTGCATCTCCACGACCTGTTAAAGAAAAGGGATTATCTAGATTACTTGCAGTCTGGATTCATAACTGGATTTGATTGCAGAATTCTTATCACTATTACTATGAAAATCTTCAGCTCACATGTCCGTCAGTAAGGAACGGGGAAGCTGGTGTTGTAATTCTTGCTCAACTTTTGTTATCATACTGGATGACACTCAAAGCAGGTGTCCTTCATCAAATATGTAAGGGGGCAGCAATCTTTTCACGGGGGCACTACTGCATACAATTGCACAATAGCTAATTTGAAATTTCACAAGGTAACATCTTTAAAAATTGCCCCCTTATCTTATGTGAAAATGTCAAAATCTTATGAGATTTGGTCATTCCCAAATTCCCTCCTGAATTTTCATCCTTCTTGGATAAGGTCTCATGACAGCTCATGTGAGAACAATGAAATATTGCATATACAGTATTTGTGAGATTTGGTGATGCCACAAGTTTTCAGGCATTTTAAAAATCTGTATTTAATTTGTAGGTTCATTGTTGCATTCAAAGACATTATGAAAGCTCTATGTGTGGTCAGCCCTTGGTCTATGGAATCAAGGTTGACTAAACTGTTTAGGTTCATTTGAGTTAGCCAGGATATTTTGGATCTAAGAACATCTAACTTAGAGACTGACTTTATTTATTCACTTGATTTATATTTTGCTTTTCTGTTTAAAGTGAATGCTCAAGGCGATTATAATTTTAAATACATATTGTACACACAGAGGACAAAAGAGAAAAAAATGGAAATAAATTGAAACATAAAGAATGCAAATAAATAAATAAAAATATGAATAATGAATTCAGAGACTGTTAAAAGCCTGGCATAAGAGATGTAGCAGGCCTAGCTGTAATGCAGGAGAAGGCTTCTGTATGTCAGATAAACATACCTCTAAAAACAGGGAATTAAATTCATAAGAGACTGTCTTGCAGATTTTAAAGTCTGAGCAGTTCATAACAGGAAAGGTGTTGTAGGAAGAGAGCTGTGTTAGACTCTGGTGGCAAAAAATTAGGAGTCGAATAGCACCTTTTCTAACAATTTTTATTAAAAGGCAGAAGCTTTTGTGAACTGCAGCTCACTTCCCACAGGATAGGGGGTCTCTCAGATAGTTAGGCTTTAAATATTTAGGCCTTTAAAGATTAAAACCAGCACTAAGTTCTACCTTGAACTGAACCACAGATAGCCTATACTAGAATAAAAATAGCTGTGCTTGCTTCTCATTTCTTTCTCTCTTGTAGCCTTTTCAGACTCTTCTCATCACTCATTTTCTTTTAGTGCTCTCTGGCAGACTCAAATCCTGCAACAAACAGCCTTTTCTGTGAAATATGTCTCCCCAAAAGTGCAGAGATAGAAGAACAGAGGCTGGCTTCTTGTCATTATCCACGGCACTATCCACAAATACACACCCACAACTTACCTGAGAAGGGAAGCAAAAGTTACTATATCCTCTGAAAATTTATTGGGTGATTGGTTTTATTTGTGTTGCTACCTTGTTTTATTCTCTCTTGGCAGAATAACACAAGAAATTAAATACACTATAAACTTTTATTGGAGCCAAAGAAAATGTATAATAACTTTAAAATAAATGGTTATACTGTACATTAAGTGACCTAAATATGCACATTTAGCTAAATATACTTCACCGATAGAATAGCATCATAGCATTGGGCAGGGCTGTTGGACAAGTCATCATGTCCAACCCTCTGATCAGTGCAAAAATCAAATTAAAGCTTCCTGGCAAACAGCTTTCCAGCCACTGTCTGAACATATCCAGTCAACTGAACCCCATTACCACCATGTATAACAGGATCTGTTAAACTTATTGTTAGGAATTTTTTTTCTAACATTCAATTGGAATCTGTCTTCTTGTAATTTAAATTTATTCATTCATGTCCTGCACTTTGGAAAAATAGAGAAGTGGCCTTGATTTTCTTCTATGTGACACTCTTTCACATATTTGAAAAAGTGCTATTGCATCCCCTCTCAGTCTTCTTAAAGCTGAACATGCCTGTTTCTTTAATCTCTCTACATCATTGGTTCTCAATGGGGGCGGTACCGCCCCCCGGGGGGCAGTGGGAGGATGCTGAGGGGCGGTGAACTTGTTTTGGGTGGTAGGGGGGTGGTGGGCATGTTTTGGGCGGTAGAGGGGTGATGAGCATGTTTTGGGATTCGAACTTAATTTTAAAACTCCCAAAAAAATTTATTAAATCGATTATCCGGTTTACACCATTTGTACCAGCAATAAAACGAACTTACACGACGGCTGCCCTCATGCACTTCTAAGAATGGTGAGACGAATTTGTATTCTAGGTAGGCTGACCTTGAAGAACTCAACACTACGATTCTTCTCCGATCCCAACCAGCATAGCGCATGCGTCAGCTGTTTTCCCGCGCGATTAATCGCAGCGCGTGCGTCAGCTGTCTTCCCGCGCGATTAATTGCAGTGCGTGCATCAGCTGTCTTCCCGCGTGATTAATCACAGTGTGTGCATTGAGCGTCCTTTCAATATGAATGTTTGATTTGACCCATGTTTCTTCAGCTGCTTTTCGTTCACTTCATTTCTGTTTTTTCCCCTCAGTTTCGATTTACCTTCATTGTTTATTTGGCCAATCGGCTAGGTAAGTGCACTTATTAGTTCTTTATCGTGGTCGTGAATTATTAATTTTGAGAAATAGTTATCTTTCCCTCATCATATTTTGCAGCCGCCAACGATGTCGGTTAATAAAAAGAAGTGTCGTCAATACAGTTCCATGTACTTGAAGTTCGGATTTGTTCCTTTGCCGTTGAATTCGCAACTACCCATGTGTTTACTTTGTAACAAAGTGTTATCTAATGAGGCAATGAAACCGTCTCGTTTGCAGGAACATCTGCAAAAAATTCATCCTGACAAACAAAATAAAGATTTGTTGTTTTTCACAAACATCAGGGACAAGTTTCTGAAGGCACCGTCTGTCTCAGGCTTACTAGCAACCTCATCAAAAAAATGCGACGATGGTTTGATAGCCTCTTATAATATATCAAAATTAATTGCTAAATCAGGGAAAGCTCATACCATCGGCGAAGAGTTGATACTGCCGGCTGTCAAGGAAGTTTTAGAAACGGTTTTACACCATCCAGCCGCATCCAAAGTTATAAAAAATGTCCCATTAAGCAATGATACAGTGCGACAACGAATTGATGAGATGGCTGAAGATGTTGAAGCTTCCTTATGCAAACTTTTGATACCCACCGAATTTTCTCTTCAGGTTGATGAATCAACCTTGCCAAGTACTAATGAGGCTTTACTGTTAGCGTACGTCCGGTTTGTGAAGGAAGGAAAAATTATTCAAGAGATGCTTTTTGCAAGAAGCTTGATTGCAGATACTAAAGGTGAATCTTTTTTTAATACTGTCAAAGATTATTTTAAAGAGAAAAATATTCCTCTTGCAAACATTATGTCTGTTGCCACCGATGGAGCTCCTGCAATGGTGGGTCGTCATCATGGGTTCATCGCCCTTTTGAAGAAAGAGGTACCAGGTATTTTAGCTGTTCACTGCGTGATTCATAGACAGCATTTAATTGCAAAAAACCTCTAAAAACCTCTAAACCTCGACCGTTTGCATCAGTCATTACAATATGTCATCTCTGTTGTGAACAAAATTCGCAGTAATGCTCTCAATGATCGATTATTCGGGCAGCTGTGTAAGGACAACGATGAAGAATTCAATCGCTTGCTTCTACACACCGAGGTTCACTGGCTTTCCAAAGGCGCCTGCCTCAATAGGTTCTGGAATCTTTTCGACTCTGTACCTGAGTTCCTCAAAGAGAAAGATGTAGCTCTGAGAGACAGATTGCTACAATTTAAGATTGATGTTGCTTACATGGCCGATTTATTCGCAAAATTCAATGGAATTAATTTGCAGCTTCAAGGCGAAGAACTCAATTTGATCACAACAAAATCTGTTATTTCTGCCTTCCTAAAAAAACTCACTTTGTGGAAGCAGAATTTTGGTCGCAACAAGTTCAGCCAGTTTCCAATCTTGTTGGATCTGCATAAGAGCAGTGAAATCCCCTTCGATGAAACACAAGTTTACTGTCAACACTTTGAGTCTTTGCACAAGGACTTTTCTGAGCGTTTTGAGGATATTTTGTCCCTGGAAGTCCCTCAATGGGTCATGAACCCTTTTATGAATATTGAGACAGCAGAGGTTCAGATTCAGGAAGAATTGGCCGAACTTTCAACTAATGAAACTTTGAAAGCCAGCTTCCAGAATGGTGATCGTCTCACAGAATTTTGGCTTCAAAGTAACATCAATTGCCTCTACCCAGGACTGTGGACTATCATCAAAAATTTTTTAATTGCCTTCCCTTCCTCCTACCTTGTCGAGCGAGGATTCAATGCTGTGACTGATCTAATTACAAAAAAGAGAAGTCGACTCCAAATCATGGAAAGAGGGGACTTGTGCCTTCATCTCTCTAACAATATTGAACCGAACGTTCAGAAAATGGCTCTGAACCATCAAGCACAACCATCCCACTGACATAATCAAGCATGTTTCATTGATATTACTCTTTTAGCATATTTTTTGCTGTTTTTTTTAATTATCTAATTAAGAATAAATTAAATTTTTAAGCATGAAAAAAGCATTTGCAAAAAAATAAAAAAATTAAATTAAAAATTTTAAAAAATTAAAAAACGAGCATCAAAAAAATAAATAAATGTATTTACAGCATTTTGAAATAAATGTATTTACATAAAAGAACATTTAAGCATTTTTTTTTTTGCATTAGTCATTTTAATTTTAATAAAAGGAATGCCATTACCTTCCAGGGCAAAAGTATTGAGTTAAATCGAACAAATTTGGTGTGTAAGTCTACTGAAAAAAATTACTTAAAATTTTTGCCTTTTATAATTCAGTAACTCCCCCCCCCCCCCCATACCCTAAATTACAGGATTTTTCACAAAGGGTGGCGTTGAAAAAGTTTCCGCTCCTTAGGGGGGCAGCAGTTTCAAAAAGGTTGAGAATCACTGCTCTACATAGTTCCTGTTTTTCTGATCATCCTGAACCTGTTCCATCTGTCCAACTCCTTCAAATATGGGGCCCAGAACAAGACACAGTACTCTAGATAGTCTGATCAAAGCAAGATAAAGTGAATTTATTTTACTGCTGTTGATGCAGCAAAGAAATTGTAGCTGTCTTTTTTGCAGCCAGCTCACATAACTAGATGATATTCAGTTTGCAATAAATTATTATTCCAATATCTTTTTCATAAGTACTACTCCATCCTATACATTTGCATTTGATTTTTGTTTCCTATTTGAAGAACTGAGCATTTTTTCTATAAAATTTCTGTATGTTACTTTCAAATGATATTTCTAATAAGATAGTTCTGTTTATTTCTGTCTTTGCAGTATTTGCTCTTACCCAGTTAAGCCACCTGTAAATTTAATAAGCCTTCTCTTTATCTATTCATCCAAGTCATTAATAACCATATTGAAGAATAGCAAACCTGAATCTTCAGTTATCCAAGTTATTATCTTTCTCCAATTTGATTATGAATCACTGATGAGCACTTTCTGAATGTGTATCCACTTAATTATCATGCCATCTAACCTACATTTAGCCAGCTAACTGATTTGAATGTCATGAGATACATTGTAAAACACTTTGCTGAAGTCATGCTATATCACAATCTGTTAAGATACTTATGCAATCAAAAAAGGAGTTTAGGTTAGTTTGGTGAGATCTATTTTTGATAAATCCATACTGGCTTCTGGTAAACATTATAGCATTTACAGGATGCTAGAATCTTTTCAGTATCAATGTCAGATTATCTCATCTGTAGAACTCTGGAAACTTTGTCAGACCACTTTTGAAGACAGAAGCAACACTTGGTCTCCTTCAGTCATCACATATTTTGCCTGTTCTTCAGATTTCCCAAAAATATATAAAGATTCAGCCAGACTAGTAGTTCTCAAAATTTTTGGTCTCAGAAACCCTTTACATTCTTAAAAATGATTGAGGACCCCAAAGAGCTTTGGTTTATGTGGTTTATATCTATCAGTATTTACTGTATTAGAAATTAAAACTGAGAAATTTTAAAATATTTGACTTGCTGAACCCCTGAAAGGGTCTCAGGGACACCCAGGGGTCCCTAGACCACACTTTGAGAACCACTGGTCTACATTAGTAGGAACACTTCAACTAATTCAAAGGAAGTTAAGTGTATTGTAGGCATGCTTCCATAAAGCTTCAGTGATGTCCCCTCATCCTACAGTTCATCATTTTTTAATGGAAGAATGCTGTATTGTTGAAAAAGACTGAATCAAAATAGGTTTGTCTTTTCTTTGCTGCCCATTAGTGTTTAGTCATCTTCACTGACCAGTGGTGTAGTGATACTTCTCTCATTCTTTTATTATGAACGTATCTTTAAAAAAACCCGAACTCTTTTTTTGCTTCATCAACCTCAGCAAATTTAGTTTTTCTGACACCATTTCAAAATATCTAACAGGAGGTTTCATACTTAAGCAGTAATTCCATCTCTTGTGAAGGACAAAGAACATCTACCTACTGTCTTTTACTTTTGCATTCTGGTTATTTGAACCTTAGCTAATGCTCCTTGTACAGGCATCTTGATTTACCAGATCAGGGATGGGCAATCTTTGGAGGGCAGGAGATGTAAACCTTCTGGAAGGTTTAGGCTTGAGGGTTAAGAAGCTAAGTAGGTGAATCAGTATAACATACATGGGTGAAGCCAGGGTTTTCTGACTTTTTCCTAGAATCAAAAATAAAGGTGTTTTTTAAAAAATTTAAATTGCAGTATGGTGCAGCTTAGTACAGACATATGTGCAAGACATAATGAAATGAACATGTCCTTATTTCTGATTCTGAAATGTTAATAAGCATGCAAAGGATGCAGTTTTAGTTGTTGTTTTTTACATTTCTATGGCAGATTACTGGAGAGACAATATAAACAAGCTTGCAACAATCCTTTTACATAGCAGCTATTAAGATTCTAATTTTTTCTGATTTAGTAGGAAAAAGAAAATAAAGCATAGTTTAGCTGTGTTAAATGCTAGAGATTAAAGAACTTTAAAGTGTACAGGCTCTTGAAACATCCTGAAAGTCAAACTCTTCTCTCTTAAATCTGTTGAACTATTATTAAATTGCCACCCTGTTTTTAAAAGTGGTTTCCAGCTTGTTTATTTTCTTTTTGTGGTAGCAAATCTGTGAAGAAATATAAAAATAAGAAAACAACACACACAGTGATTCCTATACACACACACACACACACACACACACAAATTGTACTGAATACAGTAAAAAGATGTCATTGAAGTTAGTCTTTCTGTTTAAAGATCTAAATTAAAAAATAGCCAGTAAAAATACTCCATATTGAAGTATTGTTGTCTAAGTAAAATACATTATCCATACCCCAGTTAGAAACATAATTTTGCTTTCTTTATCCAAAAGCAAAAAACCCCCACTTTTATGTATTTCAATAACTTGCATACTGGCAGTTTGCATACCAGCATATTGATCGGAGTGAATATTTCTGCAGTAGGATTAAGTATATGGAAGAAACTTTCCCTTCCCAAATCTATTGAGGAAACTTGATCTATTTTAATTGTTTAAAATAGTGGTAAGACTGTGTGGGCATGGTGATAAGATGCGAAGAAATCTGGCATTCCTTCCATTTGAATTGTTATATAGAAAAAAGAACATGGGCAGGATACCTATTAGACTCAGCTCTAGGGATGAATATCCAATATCTCTTGTTCATTTCTACACATCAGTATGCTTTTAAATCTACAAAAGCAAGCCAGCAATTTTTTTCCCTGGTCAACTGACAAGTTTATTGCGCAAATGGTTTGGCTTTAAATTCCCAACATGTACAATCCCTATACTGTAGTGATATCTAGAGTTACTGTGTCTGAGTGGCAAAGAATCCTGAGAAGCCCTAGATGTGAGCAAAAAAACATAGCAAGCTGTAATTCATTGTTGCCATCTAGGGGTTGTCTGGATTTTGACCAGTTATGGTACCTTGTAGCTGAAAGCTAATGAAAGCTAAATAAATTCTTCACCTAAGAATTTCAGTCACATAGATTGAAATAAACAGTCTTCAGTCAACAGACCTCAACAAGCAGATGTAATTTGCTGAATATATTCTGCTTCCTTTCTATTTGTCTCTCTGATCCCCCATCCCCAAGCATTAAAAGATACAGCTGTTCCCCTCTCTTTGCTAACCGTGTGTTCTGGAGTTAATGTTGGACTCAATGGGATTAAAGAAGCAATCGGTTTCCTAAACATGTCAGCCACAAAACATTTACCATCTGCCTGGGGAAATTCGTCTGATTTCATTTAGTTCCCAAGGTGAAGTTTCATTTAGACTTCTATAGTTCCACTTGAACAAGGACGTTAGGCATCAAAGGCTGTATTTTGTATCAGCTTTGTGTAAAACCAGGAACATTTCCTATTCGTAACCCCTGTTGAGATTACTCTAGTTAGGGATTAAGGGGAGGAGGTAAGGCTCAAGTGTTTTAAAAAGTAAACATAAACCCAAACTAAAATATGGACTTCTGAAAAATAAATATTTCTTTCATCCAGGGGTGATGCTACTTGGAGATTGTGGAAAAGTAAATTAGAAGACAAAGTTCTACTAACAGACAAACTATCTCTAGCTCACAAATCACACAGATTGGAATGGCCATAAAAGATAGGCAAGCTTCTTTTTTATATACATTCTGTTCATTTAACAGTTGGACGGCAAGTAAAATTCAACAGACAAAGCCTTCCCTAGAATAGTAAAATGAATGCTTTGTATTCAGCTTTTGGTATCCCCTGCCAAGCAAGAGCTTTGCATAACATCTCTCAGGATCAAGCTCCATGGTACATTCAAGATGCAGTCACATCTCATGTTTTTCTTTTTTTATGTATAGAGGTCAAGAGCTATGATACTATGGTGTATCATCTGGATGGAAAATATTTATTCATTTGTTCCTAAAATTATTAGTTACTCTGCAGCAGCAGTGATGTACAATCAGACCAATGAAGTCATTGGAGGGAATCTTTGGGCCACACTGACTTAAATTCTTTACCCAGGCACTGCACAAGAGGTTTTGCACGGAGGGCACCATGGCTGTTTTCCTCTACTTTCCTCACTCCCTACCATCTTACCTACTCTAAACATGACTGCAAACAAAAATCTTTAAGTAATAATTTGCATAGTAAATTATAATCTCTAATTTGCATATTGGGATAGGATGAAATTGATGAGATGAACTTGTTGTGGGCTGCACGTGAAAGTTTAGCTATGATGTCAGATATGGCTTTTTTATTTTTATTTTGTTTATTTGGGGGGGTTAATACTTATACTTTTAATATTTTATTATAAATAGATGTTGCTTCATCTTTTGGTTATGAGTCACCCAGAGTTTGGTACAAGATGGGTGGCTATATAAATATTTTCAATAAATAAATAAATATTGGTTAGCATCAGGAAAACCACAAGTGTAGACCTATTCATGCTGTTTGAAATCTTTGAAGACAATGGACTACACTACCATTAGATAGATATCTACTACCATTAGCTGGTTGACATATACCCAGCTAGTATATGTCAGCAGCTTGGCATCAAGCTGGAGGGAAATGTGAAATGGAATATCACAGGGCTCTGCTGTAGCCTCTGTGCTGTTCAGCATATTTTTAAATGATTTCAGTGAGGGTGTGGCTGAATAAACTGCCATAGCTGAAACTGTATTTTTTCCCCCAAGGTTATAATTCATTTTTCCTTTGCCTGCTAGCTAGATGTGTAACTGTAACTGTATAGACACATCTGGAAAGAGCCTGGCCATTCTAGAACACTTGTGAAATGGCACACACATTCCTTCTTGTACAGTGTTCACATTGCATCACATCATAATATGGCAAGTACAATATAAGGTATTTATTTATTTATTCATTCATTCATTCATTTATTTATACATTTATTTATAATCGTATTATAGCTGCTCACTCCCATAGACTCTGAGCAGCTTACTAATACAATAGAAAATAAAAAAATAAGTTAAAAATAGACAACCCCATAGAGAACCCACACTAAAATAAACAGTAACTAATGAAACCAAACCAAACCAGGTGCCCCCACAACCCCATCAACCCCAGGCCTGAAATCAATGCCCCATCTTAAGTGCTGTCCATATCTCAGGAAGGATGCTGTCCTAGAGGGCAGGGGCCATGACAGAGAAGGCATGCTTTGTCTGTCCCAAAAGTTGACATTTAATAGAAGGGAGCATCCCCACGCTATCACAATGTACCAGGCAGGCAGCAACAGCTGGAGATAGGTGGGCCCCTCAGGTATCCAGGCCCAATTTCCATTGATATAAGAAACACAGTTGAAGAAGATAGCTTATAAACTTTAATGAATCCCTGAACAGTATCAAGAAAAGCCTTGTGTAAACAGATAAACACTTGTGATGTTCTTCCACTAAGTCAAAACAGCCTATTTGCGAATGAATGCACTTGTACTAGTACAAGTATATTTTGGTTTCTAAGCCATTGTTATCCACCCTGAGGGTTTGGGGAAAAGAACAGAATCCAGCTGATGACAACATGCCGGATTTTTTTTTCCAGCGGCATCCTGCCAAGAGTGCAGATCTAGTTTCTACCTGAACCTGCAGCCCCAAATTTTCCAGGAAGTTGTCAGAGACAAATAGAGAGGCAGGGAGCTATATGGGAGAGGAAAAGATGTGAAAGTCTTGTTAAATAAGCAGAATACTAGTTGTAGAACATTAGATTTGAGCCATTCTTTCCCCAGACTATCTGGATATTTGTGATGAAGCTATGGTGGACCAGGAAGATTAAAAAAGGGAGGAAAAAGAATTTACTTTGCCATTTTCACATCTTCATGCAAACAACAATGGTGATCTTCTAAGCTTCGCAATCAGTCTGTCTTATGTGGGATTTATATTATACATGAGTAGATCTGAAATAGATAGGAAGCTTTATTAGGGAGCACTAGCTTGAGGTTAAAAAGGAAATTGATGGAGACAACTCGTTGGATGTCAGACCAGGCGTTCCTAATTTACAGAAAAACAGACCCCATTACTCAGTGATACCCACTCTGACTGTTTGTGTCTCCATGTGGCAAATTATTCTTTATTTATGGGAATAGGAAGAATTTATGGTTCAAAAATGAGACCTTGTCTAGAGCATGTATATAAATAAGAAGGCAAATATCTTTCTGTTATCTGCCAAGGCTTCCTTTATGGAAAGATCAATGGGCAAATGAAGCTGTGGTCTAGTGATGCAGAATGCATTAGCTTTTTTTTTTGGTGCTTCCATGGAACACATATTTTAAAAGTTTATTGGTACTGAAAGCCCATGCACAGGATATGAAAACAAACTGAAAGAGGCATTATTACATTGTATGGAACTCCAATGAATTTGCTCACCTAAAACCTCTCAGAAATATCCCTTAGGAAAGTTAATAACCAATATTCACTGAATATTGGATATAAAATTTCTCAAAAGGACCATTCTGAAAGCCTTGCTGAATAGTTGATTCAGCAGTGCTTGATTTCAATATTTTATATCTCATGTTGATACCTGACAGCATTTGATCCTTCACATGCAGGGAGATTTAGCATTAAACATTCCTGTTTGAAGTTTGAAAGGACTGAAGGGGTGCTAGAATTTGATTTGATGACAGGGGAATGCCATGGCTCCATTTTGTTAGAGATTTACCTCTTGTGGTCTGTCAGTGCCAAGACATAGATCAAAGATGCAGCTGCATATGGGAATATGTGTCAAGTTCTAAAAAGTCCAAGTGTTCTAGATGCCACCGTAACTCCTGCTTTCAGTCTCATGGTATGGTAGAAGCGCTCTCTAAATTTGGAAATAGTTTTGTAAATTGAGAGAGAGAGAGAGACGTGAAAGTGTTGGTGCACTAATGGAAGTCATGGCATTCTACTTTCAATCCCGGTGATAACTGACAGTACATAGAACGCTGTTTTGTACTCCACCACAGATGATGTATCCATTTTGGTTCACTACTATTTGCTGTAAATAGCAGCAATTGTCCACTTTCTCTGCCTGACCCTTTTAACAAGAAATTCTGGGGAGTGCTCTTGAAACATCCTGCATGCATGGCATAAGCTGTACCAGCCAGCATCCATTTCTTCTCTAATAGTATATGATAGTACTCATCTATTTGAAAAGATGTAGGTGAGCACTCTCAGGAGATGCTCAAAACATGCAGCTTGTGGTCATTCCATATAGAAATGAATAAGATTACATGGTTCCTAGACCCAAGTCCATCTTCTAATCACCTTTCTTACACTAGAAAATATTATATTTCCCTCCCAAAGTACAGCTCCCCTTTCTATTATTACAACATATGGTAACTTATGGTAATTACCTACTTATTTGCTTGTTTTCATTTATTCTTCTTTTGTATTTATTTCCTATGTACCAATTTTATTTGCTTCTTTCCCTGTATATCAGCACCTTCTGTTATATACATGCTATTGTTGAATCTGCACAACAATAGGCTTAAAATAAGAGAGAGGAGCCAATCACACATTTTTTTCAGAGAGAAATCCTATTCACCAAGATGACCAGTCAGAAAGCAACTGACTGGCCATGGTGGTGAGGACAGCAAGTTTGGAGGAGTCGGCAGTGGTGAACTTGGTGGATGGAGGTGGCATCTGAGAGGAAGCTGCCACATTTACCTTTCTGGACTTGGAGAGAGCTCTGGGGTAAAGTATTGGCCTGTGGGGCCTTCCCATTGGACTGGTTGTCAGTGGGCTCAGCTTCCTCCAATGGGTCCTGTAAAAGGCTTGGCCCAGACAGTAAGGGACTGAGTAGAGGCCATAGAGGATGGTTGGGTCCATGCAGTGGTGCTGGACTCTTTGAGAGAGGGGGTCATTCCCTCAGAATAGTTTCTGTTTTTATATCCTACAACAATACAGTAGAATTTCTGTAATCCCATTAATAACTGTTTCCTGACAACCTGAGCTACCTCAAAAAGCCCACATCAATCGTGAAAGTCTGCCAGATTTTCTCTCTGCCCCCTCTATTACCAAACAATCAAGGTGGGTTTCATTCTCACACTTCTGCTTTCCCAGAACTGAGTTGTCATTTTTCATCCTTTTCCTTCATCTAGATTACCTCCATGTTCCTTTTTAGCACAATAAGTCCCAGGGGAAAAGTAAGGTGCCTGTAATGGAATGTGGGAAAGAACTTGGGAGACAGGACAAAGAGACGCTGCCAAGGGAATGGTCAGATAAGAGACAGCATAGCCTGCAGCTGCATAGTGAGCAGAACAAGAGACTCAGAAGGGACCATCCCTAAGTTCTCAGGCTGTAAAGGAGATGGCAGGAGAATTGTACTTTCAGACTTGCAAGATTCTGCTAATGTAGCTTTACAATAAAGTAGAAATAGTTTATATGGTCATGTTTCCTGTCTGATCTAAATGGTAAGGCTGACAGTGTCAGAACAACCAACAAGAATAGAGAACACATGAAACAGGCTGGGGGAACCAAGATTCATCTCACTGGGCAGCAGAAAGCATAATCCTTCCCTATTGTATACTTCATGTAATATTAGGGATAACGTTGTCTCCCACTGCCAAAAGGAACTGATGGGACCCCATCTAACTTCCAAGCAGCCCAAAGCCTTCTCCATCACCAGGTGTGCCTTGCTGTAATAGCATTGCTGCTGTGGAGTGTGGGGAAAGTGGCAGCTAGTCATCAGTCATATCTGGCCCGCATCCTGTAGGAGCACACCTGCTATTACAAGCAATATTAGGATTGGGAAGGTTCTGATGGAAGGGTCTAAGGGAATTGGGTCACAACAATACTGATATCGATTCACAGGAATCATGCTTCATTCTCCTAATAATTGCATTCTATGGAACATATTGATAGGAGGAGCTGCGGATTTAGTTCCTTCCTTCAAGTGGGATGGAAGCACAGTGTGATTGTTATTATGTCAGAACTATTCAAGGATAATGTATATATGAATGCCACTTCTAGATATTTCCAACCTACTACTTTCAAGAGGAGCTGGATTTCAACTCCCACAATCCTTTGCTAGCATGTCAAATTAACCAAGCAATAGTTGAGGAAGGCTATATTCTACCACATTTAGCTGACTGACAGTTGACAGTCACCATGGGATGCACACACAAAAGACTAGGCAAACTGAGAACACTTATTTGCTATTAATTCTTTTAATGTAGTTTAAGTCAGCCTAACAAGAAATCTTCTTTGGGTAGGTAATCTACAAAGAATAAAAACACAATAAAATCTAGAATGCAAAATACAATAAATCATGATTTAATTTATGGTTTAACTTGAAAGGGTGCAGAACATGACCAGTGGAAGATAAATTGCTTTTTGTTTTTGTTTTACTTTTCATGAGGCTTCACAGACAAATGTAAATTACAATCAAACAACATAAAAGACAGGGAAAAGTTTACAGGTCACTCCTGGAAAAGTTGCAAATTAAATTATATTCCAATTTACTGGAAATGGGTCATCAAAGGATGGCATATTACACCCCAGGATGCTGATACAAATTGCTCAGGAAACTAAAACATGTTTAAATAGTTTTATTTGTATGCCAATAGGGAACAAATACAAAGGGGAAAAAAAGGGTAGCTATTATTTTGATTTCCTTAATGCTGCTGTTAGATAGTATTGCTCAGGTAGCATACCTAAAGACCAGCTTCTAGGAAGCAAAAGTGAAAGGAGCTATTGTATCATCTTCCTATCCATGCTTGAGAGTTTCTCCAATACATCTAGTTGACCACTGTGCGACAAAGAATGCAAGATGGCCTATTGGCCTGATATGGTAAGTCTCTTATATTATTACTTCCATGTCACTACAGAACTTTGAAAAATATGGAACAGGAGATTAATGGTATATAGTACTACAGTGATATGGGGAAAACTACCTGATAACAAGGCATCTGACATGCAGTGACCGCAAAAAACTAACAACACTTTTTCATCTTAGGATTCCAGAAAAGTAAACAGGCAAACAATTGTCCATGATACTTTTCACCTTATTATTTTATTACCTATCAGAAGACCCCAGGCCTTCTCTTCAATGAATCTATCCTAGCCTTTGTGTGTGCATTGTGTACAATCAGATGTCAAAGAAAGCAATAGAAATATGCTATATGGCTCCTCATGGTATAGAAAACAAAAATCCATCATCCTTTGAGGTATAGGAATGATGAGGAAGAAAAATGATGTTATGCTTTTGAAGTAATTTTTGGCAGCTGAACTAAACAAGGGCTATCTTTGCAATGTGAGCTCAGAATACAATTCAGTAATTCAAGCTGTGATTACAAGTGCTTCGTGTCTGATGTTAAAGGGCCAACTAGATGTTCAAAGAAAATTGCTTGACTGAAGTGGATTAGAAAATAAAACTGGTGGCCTTTCTCCTATCTCAGAGGGTACAAGTAAGAATCCAGCAGATGCTAAATGCACTTTAGCTTCATTCCCAGCACATTTGCCCAGATCTTGCATCTGGCTTAATATCCCTAGGGGGCTGGTAAAGCTTGGTAAGTGTCCACATAGATAATGCCCCTTCTGTAACACAGAAGCTATTCCTAAGTTCAAGGAGATAATTTCTTCAGGGATCGCCCAAGTAGGAATCCTTTTCAGATCCCTTATAATTTATTTTAAACAATCCTGCTGCCAAATCTTCCACCTACAGGGTGGGGATAAGGACTCTAAGGGCCTATTTTCCTCCTTTCTGGAATAGCATTATTATTGTTGTTGTTGTTGTTGTTGTTATTATTTGACTCCCTGCCACATGACTGGATAATCAAGTGCCTAGAAATAACAGGAGTCAGTAGAAACATCAGAAGCTTTGTGCAAAGATCAATGGCACAATGGAGGACACAGTTGCTGGTCAATGGTGATAGACTGAGAGAGGTTAACATCAAGAGATGAATCTTTCAAGGAGACTCACCATAACCACTACTGTTTATCATTGTAATGATTCCTATGTCAACAATACTGAACAAGTCAAGACATGGCTATCAAACATCAAAAACATCTACCAGGTTACCCCACATCCTTTACATGGACAATCTGAAATGGAAATGGAATCGCTGCTCAATACTGTCCACATATACAGCCAAGATATTGCAACAGAGTTTGGACTGGACAAATGTGCCATTCTTACCATCAACAGGGGAAAAATAGTGAAAACTGAAGGAATCAAGATGCCCTATGGAAATAACAACAAGAGTCTAGATGAAAAAGATCACTACAAATACCTGGGCATCCTTCAGGCTGACAACATCAAGCACACTGAAGTCAAGAAGGTTAGTAGTGAATACATCAGAAGAGTGAAGAAGATCTTAAAGCCCAAACTCAGTGGTGGAAATACCATCAGGGCAATTAACACCTGGGCAATTCCAGTCATTAGATATACAGCTGGAATAGTGGACTGGACTCAAGCTGAACTAAAAGCCCTGGATAGAAGACCAGAAAAATAATGACAATGAATCATGCCCTTCTTCCACGCAGCAATGTTGACAGACTCTACTTACCCAGGAGCATAGGTGGGCATGGAATGTTACAGGTATGCCAGACAGTTGAAGGGGAAAAAAAAGGGCATTGGAAGAATATCTGAAGGACAATAAAGAAGATGCACTGAAGCTAGTACACCATGAAGGTTTACTGTGAGTTCTAGTCCTGCCTTAGGCATGAAAGCCAGCTGGGTGACTTTGGGCCAGCCACTCTCTCAGTCCAATTCACTTCACAGGGTTGTTGTTGTGGGGAAAACAGGAGGAGGAAGGAGTATTAGGTATGTTTGCTGCATTGAGTTATCTATAGAAAGGCGAGATTACAAAAAATCTAAAAAAAAAAAGAAAGACCAAATGAAGAATAGAAAAGAGACATGGCAAGGCAAAGTATTACATGGCCAGTACACACACATACACACACACACACACAAACTAGCAGGCAAAGCAGATAACAACAAGACCTGGCAATGGCTAAGAGCAGGAAAGTTGAAGAAAGAGACAGAGGGGCTAATTCTGGCTGCACAAGACCAAGCCTTAAGAACAAATGCATATAAAGCCAGAATTGAGAAGACAGCAACAGACAGCAAATGTCACCTGTGCAAAGAAGTTGAAGAAACAGTGGACCACCTAGTTAGCTGGTGCAAGAAGTTCACATAGACTGACTACAAATAATGGCAAGACAAAGTAGCAACAATGGTGCAGTGCAATATCTGCAAGCAAGAAGTGGTGGGACCACAAAACAGACCAAGTCATAGAAAATGAAGAAGCTCTGGGGCTTTAGAATTCAAACAGACAAGCACCTGCTACACAACACCCCAGACTTAACAATTGTTGACAAGAAGGACAAAAAAGTATGGCTAGTGGACATTGCAATACTTGGAGACAGCAGAATGGAAGAGAAAGAACTGGAGAAATCACAAAATACAAAGACCTGCAAATAGAAGTAAAACAACTATGGCAAAAGAAAACAAAGATAATACCAATAGTAATGGGTGCCTTGAGTGCAATCCCAAAACAACTGGAGCACCACTTGAAGACCATCGGTATTGAAAAAATCACCATCAGTCAATTGCAAAAGGCAGCTTTACTTGGAACAGCTTTGACCCTGCTTAGATACTTTTAACACCATTAAACAACAACATCTACCTATCCTGGGTCCTTGGGAAGGACTCGATAGGTGGATAAACATGCCAAATCCAGTCTAAACATCTGGCTGACTATGCAACCAACAATAACAATAATCCTTCAGTTAAGAACAGCTTTGAGCTTTACTATTTCTGTTAGACCAACAATAACCATGCAAATATACAAACATTACCATGTGGATAAAGAAATAACTTCAAGCAACACCAAACTGTTGAACTCAATGGGATGATTCTTCCTGAGTCCTGTGGGGCTTCCTCAGAGCCAGTGCTTTCTCTTTCTCTTTCTCTTTCTCCTATGTACACAAGTGAGCAATCCCATTTCAGGTGCAATGGATTTCAAAAGCACAGTGCAAATTGAAACAAACTGACTCTCCAACCCCTCTTTAGGCAATAATGTTCATTGTGACAGTTGTTTCTGTTTTCTTGCTGCTTGACCTCCCCTTCAGGGTCAGGACTCCAATCTGCTTTTCCTCCTCTCATTTCTCCAAACCTTGTTCATCCCCCCAACCAATTCAGTGGGCAATTTCCTCACTGATGAAACAGCCAGCCTCTGCCTCTTCTATGGGAACTGAGCGTCCCAATGGATTTCCTGAATCCTTTGCAACCCACAAGCTCACTTTCTCTCCTTGTTAGCTTCAGGGATAGGAATCCCAACTGGGTGAAGTGCTGGAGGGAGAAAAGCCTTGTGCTTTCTCTCTTTTATCTTTCACTTACTGGTACAGTAAGTAGTCTCTCTCCCAGAGAGGATTCCCACTCTGCTACTTCCTAACTGAGAGCCAGTTTGGTATAGTGGTAAAGGCAACAGGCTAGACTGTGAGTTCTAGTCCTGCCTTAGACACAAAGTCAGCTCTGTGTCCTTGGGCCAGTCACTCTCTCTCAGACCTAGGAAGCAGACAATGGCAATCCATTTCTGAAATCTTGCCAGAAAACTGTAGGGGTTTGTCCATGCAGGCTCCAAGAGTCCAGGACTGATTCAAAGGCACCCCCCCCCCAAAAATAAATAAATGTAGCAATGGAGGCGAATATGTTCCTAATTATCTACCTGCCTCCTGTCCTTCCTGCCTTGCCACACTCAGCACAAAGGGATTTTGCATGCTTCTGGCTTCCCTCTTCCCTTTCCTTTTCCTCTCCATTCTAACCCCAGCCACACGTGCACCTGATCTGAGGTGCTGGTTAAAGGGTAGGCCCGTACACCAAGAGGTCTAACAGCAAGGACAATCCAGCCCTACAATTTAGTTTAGCAACAGACAACTGGGTTGTACGGAGACAATATTGTAGAAAGGCAAAGAGCACCACAGGAAACATAATCCAATATGCATTACTATTTTTCTTTGACAATAAGCAAACAAACAAAATATTTTATGCAATGGAGGGACACCTGCAAGCAGTTTGCCATTGGGTTCGTGTTCCTGTTCAGTTAAATGTTACCTTCTCTACCTCTTAACGTAAATGGGGGAAGAAATGGGAGGAAAACCATCTCTCATCTGTTTCTTTAGGCCACTTTTCTTAAACTAAAACTGAGCTGCTGTTAACTCTTATGTGGGCCCTTGATTTCATAGCAGTAATGACTAAGGACCAGCAGGGAATCTTGCTGTTGATTTATTTGATTAATTTGAAAGTTATCCTTCAAAGCCATATTTTCTAAGAATAGCTAAAACAGGATCTATACATGCATACCTCAGAGATATTGTGGGTTCAGTTCCAGACCACTGCAATAAAGTGAATATCACAGTAAAGCAAGTCACACAAATTTTTTGGTTTCCCAATCCATATAAAAGTTATGTTTACACTATACTCTTGTCTATTAAGTGTGCATTATTAGCATTATGTCTAAAATATATATACTGTACATACCTTAATTAAAAAATTAAAATTAAAAAGTTTGCCACATCGATTGACTCTTCCTTTCATGAAAGATTTCTCTGTACCATGTGATGCTGTTTGATAAATGCAATATCTGCAAAGGGCAATAAAGCGAAGCACAATAAAACAAGGTATGCCTGTATAGTATATTTTGTTAATAAGAATAATCAGTATGATCTAGGCAGATGTTTCTCAGAAGACGGTATTCAGTGAAACTACTGAGGACTGATCCTTTCTCCTGCAGCTGACAATCTCCTGTTGTTCCTATGATTCCCTAGCATGACTTTTTCTGCTGCATTAAATCAGAAAATGATGCTTTGTGTTGACAGAAAAATATATCCACATCCTCTATGGAAAAGTTGCATGTTCTGCTTGAGATTTTATCCTCTCCATTTACCAATTGGTGATCAGGGTGCTGCAAGAAATTCCGTCTATAGAGCCTATTATAGATAGGAATTGTCCTAGCCAATGATCCTATCTAGACTCCCAAAAATGTGTGGTGGTAACTTCAGTAACAATGGCTTTTTCAGTTAAATTGAATCCTATTTTGCTTGAAAGTTATACATATATACATGAGGGAACAGAATGTACAAAACCCTCAGAAATGACAATAAAATTATATATCAGGTTATCCTAGGGAGAATTAGAATAAAACATTAATGAACATATTGGTTAAGGTAACTTCAAAAGAAGCAGCAATAAACCAGAACAATAGCCAAGATACAAGAAAATTTAAACTATCCATTACCACATTAATTTGATCTCGCCATCAGAATAGTTCACATCTTGCATTAAATGACATTCTATAAAAAGTATAAGAAATTTGATTTAAAACAGCAACACATTTGGGGATCTATTTATGAAAGGAATGAAATTTATATAGCTTTAAGTTCATTTTGAAGCAATTTATTGGAAAACAAGTTGGAAATAATCATGCACACACGTGCACATACAAACACCCAAAATGTGAGGATAGGCAGGTACTAAGTTTTAGCCAGAAGCTTTCAGAAATGGGCTATTCTGCTATCCGTGGTTAACTAATGTCCTGGACATACAACTTAGTAGCATTAAATAACCACAATACTCCAGCTACTTCTTCTTCTTTTTTATTATTGTGTACAGTGGAAGGGTTTTTTTTTTTTTTTTAATGAAGATCGTTCCTCCCACACTTCTGTCTGCCAACAAGTATAAGTCAAAATGTTGCTGTGTGTATTGAAGTGCCTCAACCTTTGAACCTTGGCAAAAGCTTATAGTGACCTGTTAAAGAGGTTGGTGGCTGTGTTAGTCTTGGTGGCCAGAGCTGTCCACTCAATAGCTTGAATTTCTGTGAAGCCTCTACCTAGTCATTTGTTATATCAGTCAGAGAGCTTCCAAAAAAAGAAAAAAGAAAAGAAAAAATGCTGGCTAGTTTATTTCTTCTTATGTAACACAGAAAAAGGTGAGTTTAATAAATTACTCAAAATGTCTCTGGTAAACCAGTTTCATAGAGATGCTGAATTTTATTAAGGTCACATTTTAATACATATTTACTCAGTTTATATGTGTACATACTTTAAAGTTATTTTAATTGTCTTGCTGTATTCTTTAATTTTCATAAAGAATATGATTTAGCAGTTATGCTTACAATAGCACAGAAAGTGAAACACTTGCATTTCTTATTCTTGTTGAAATCTGTATTGCTTTTTAATTTGCAACCAGCTCAGAACTAAACTAAATTGAATATATTTGGGGAAGTTATCCACAGAAGGCATTACATTAGGGGAAATATATTGCAAAAATGTGTATATTCTAAAAACAGCATTCATGTACTAGGCATTCATTGGAACATGTACACAAAATTCTGTACAAATCTATATGCTGGCTTTAAAAAAGAACTGAGACTTAAGTGACATGATACAAATTTCAGACTGGAAAAATAAGAAATTGGTTGAAACTGAACTTTTCAGATATATTCATCTGTATTTAAAATGCAAGGAAAATTTAAACTTATTTTGGAAATGGTTAAAATTGAATAGGATCTATTTTTGCTACTGAAAAGAAGCCTACCCATTTTCAATTCTCACTCTAAGGTTGGTGATGAAATGCTGAAAAGGAGATAAAAGCCTTTTTAAAATAATAAAACCAATCAATGCAAATTTAGGAGAAGATTTACCGGAGAGCTGTACTAGTAACTCAGTTCACGAATGACTCCGTTTCTGCTGCTCATTGATATAATCACACAGCACAATGTTGCTGCCATTGCTTTTTCTTCTTTCTAGGTTTCTAGACTCAGATGATGATGAACACCTAATTGGATGATTTACAGAATGGGGCTTGTGAGAAAGGGAATAGAGTTGAGAGTTGCTAAATGATCAGACTCTCCTGAGATTTAATGGAAATGAACTGAAGTTGTTAGGTAGCTTGGGAATGCAATTACAGGGAAATGATTTAAGCCATTTGGTGAAGCTCTGTTGTGGGGATCACAAAAATGATGGTTGCTTACTTCTAGTTCCACTTAATAAGAACACATTTTCATAGATTGGAATGACTCTGTGTTTTCTTTGTGCAGCTATATAATATTCCATACAATTCCATCTTATCTCTGCTGACCTGTTGCTGTCTTGATTCTAGAAAACATCAATGCAATATTGCTTTTTCTGTTTTTAGCTATCAGTCTCACCAAGGTTATATTAGCTTCAATTCTTTATATTTTCTATGGTAGAATAATGTGGTTGTGAAATGTGAAATGTGAATTTTCTTTAATTTTAGTATTCTAAGGCATTTCCTATTTTAATGCTGAATTGCTATATAACAATACCAAACTTGTTACTGCTTTTGAAAGCTTGCTGCTGTTGCTTAACATTGCACCTTGTCAATGTGATTTGCACTACTGACTCATAATTCATAATTCCAGAATTCATAATTGCATGGTTCAGTATACAAATATTAGTCCAGCTCATAATGTTCAGCTGTATTAAAAATCAAGTGTCAGTCTCACTGAACATTCTCCTCTTGCGTGTAATATTAATTAAGATGCTGACCACACAGGGTCAGCATTAAAAGAGCAGGTGGCCAAAGTCAGCAACTTTGTAGACATATGCACAAAGTTATTTAACATTAAGCTCTTCCTCTTCATTAACTTTTCACTGATTATTATGATGCTACATAAAGTATAACATAATCAGCTTAATATATATACACACAGTTAGAAATTATTTAATGATAATTGCTTACTATAAGTTTCTTTGCCCTGCATGATTATACCATTTGATCAGGTAGTCTTTGAGCCATATCTTCTCTAATGTTCGTCACCAACATTTTATGTAATGACTATGCTTTTATCAAAATCAAATGTTTTAACTTACATCAAAATGGATTTCTTTGAGGAGGAGTGGAATCCGGAAGGCATTCCATCATAATAAGGTACATTGCAACCAAGATATAATCTCTAGGAGTCAATATGGTATAGGAGTCAGTGTGGTATAGGAGTCATGGCATAGGCACATGATACCATGTGTTGGCTCCATATTAGGTTGGATTTTCAATGAACTCCTTGAAATTAATGGCATTTAAACTACTCATGACTATTAACTTTAGTGGGCCTGCTCTAAATATAGTTCTAACCCTATAAACATGAGCCAACATTTCAACTTAGGTAAGAATTCCTGGGGAAAATATATATATATATATATATATATATATATATATATATATATATATATTATTCTGAGCTAAGAAAGCTCATAAACACTAATCCAATTCCAAATAGAAAAGAAGGGAGTTTGCCAAGCATTAATTTGTCTGGCTGTCCTAGATTTCAGCTTTTCGTATAAGCTGAGACTTCTTTCCTATTGACATCAATTAGTTTCTTATGATTTTTAGTACATTTTTGAGTATTACTTCCAAATGAGGATTGAGTTATAATCATATAATTCACTTTGAAAGATCATTATTTGGTATCATCAGCATTTTCAGCATTTAATTTGGAGAAGATTAGTTTTGAAGATCTTGCCGATGTTATAATGAGGATACTTAGGAGTACAGCAGTGTGTTATACATTATATGTGGGGCTACCTAGCTACCTATGAAGATGATTATAAACTTTAATTAGTACAAAATACTGAAACCAGCATACTGATTAGAACTGGGTATATTACAAACACAGTATGCCAGAGTTACATAATATCTATTAGCTTCTACGGTTTCCAATATTGATCTATTAAACCCTTGGGACCACAATATTGAAAGGAAACTTCTCCCCATATGTTCTTATAATTTCCTGAGATTGTCTTCAGAAACCCTGCTCTGGATGTCCCACCATGCAGACAACAGGACTTTCAAGTGGCACTCCCCTTCTCTGGAATGCCCTCCCCAATAAGGTAGTTTGACACCAACCTTATCAACTTTTATGTCTTTTATTATATCATTTTATTGTTCTGGAATTTTGCATGATTTCAGTTTTTCTACCTTGGGAAACTGGTTTTGAAGAATACTGCATACAATGTAACAAGCAGTCAATCAATCATTCTATCTTAGACTTAACTGATCTCTGAAATAAAGCCAGAATTACAATTTATATTCATGTGATGTAAATTGATGGAGAGTTTTGATAACATGGTAACAAAATATAAACCTGAATAGGCTTATACTGAGCCCTGCATTTATCATCTGAAAATTCCCTATAAAGTTCCTTTACTATGTGCTACAAATACCATTCATAATTTAACTGATATGAAATTAGCAAATTTATTACAAACTTCTCTTGGCCCTTCATGATCTCATGTCTTGCTAAGTCCTTTTTTTTTTTTTCCTGCAGCATCCTTTTATTAGTTGCTTACTTGTTCTGTTGACCTTTTCATTACTGGTGTTCTGTAAGTCACAAACATGCTACTTCATTTGAAGAGAACTGCTGGCTTTTTGTTTTCTTTTACACTATACTCTGTTTTAATTGCTTGTGTGAATCCTCTTTAAGTCCATGTTCAAAAATTCAGCTTATGTTTTGCGCATATGTCTACTCTAATAATAATAATGAAATAAACAGTCACATTTCTGAACATGAGTTTTTATTTATGAAACTCATTCATGCTGAAAACCATGAAGGTTTTAGTTTTGAAACCATGTTGATGTGAATAGCTTTTCTATTGCTCTTCTACTTTTATATAGTAAATTATGTGACCCAGTGAATCATAGCAGAATGCTGAACTCTGTGGTTTTATTTGCAAATCAATTATTTTGTACTACCAAGACAACTATGATATATGCCACAGCGATAATGCTGTCATATTACACTGCAGTGATCTCACATTATTTCTAACCCTGACACCTGCAGGAAATACAATAAATTTTGAAACAAAAGCTGGCCTTTTAATAAACAAATATCAGGAAGATGTTGCTTTTTTAAAAAAAAATCTACTAATTATTGAAATAGCCACTGGTTTCACAATACATAAGCATACTCCAAGGAAAAGCTGCAGTAGTCTACAGTTCCATGACATAACTTTGAAGAACTGCTAAAAATAATTATGCTTTATACAGTGGTACCTCGGGATACGAACTTAATCCGTTCCGTGACTCTGGTTGCAACTCGAGTTGGTCTCAAGTCAAGGTAAAGTTTCCCATAGGGTTCAATGTAAATCCAGTTAATCCGTTCCACCCTCCGAATCTGGTCGCAACCTGAGGCAAATTTCCCCATAGAGTTCAATGTAAATCCGGTTAATCTGTTCCGCCCTCCGCCCGAATTTGGTCGCAACCTGAGGCAATTTTCTCTTCAGAGCCTTACTCCCGCCAAGCCTGCTCTGCATTTTCTTTGGAGCCATGCTAACACGCACAGCAAAAACCTTCGCAAAACACCGCAAAACACACCACAAGCCTCACCAAACGTCTCCTTGCTACCACGACCTCGCCCACAGGAAGCCGCGACCGTGTGGCAGCAGGGAAAACGGCCACGGATCCGGTTCGTAACTAGAGGTGAGTTCATAACCTGAGGTAAATTTTTCCTGCTGAAGCTGGTCGTAACTCGAAACGTCCATTAGTAGAGGCGTTTGTATCCCGAGGTACCACTGTATTTCCAATTACATTGAAACCTTGATTTAAGGGAGCCCCATTTAGCAGACTTTGGATACAATAGACCAGATTTCCATCCAGATACACCTCCCAAATAATGGACAAATAAACAGCAGCATGTGTTTTTCAGGGTCATGTGGAAGTTTGGAAAAAAAAAAAAACTGGACTTTTTTGATGAATAGCAGAAGGCATTTTAATTGGCTTCAATATAATGAAAAGGAAAGATTTCTTCCAGTCTCAAAATCTTTAGAATCACAAAGGATCCAGAAGAGGTAGAGTGGATAAAGAAAACATGAAAAAGAACTAGCATAAAAGTCAGTGTGTGAATGATCCAGCTTAAAAAAAAAAAAAAGTTAATGGGTATTTTTCACCACTGCTTCTACTCCCCAATCCCTCTGCCAACTCTTCATGCCAGACTTTCATACCAGACTCCCCATGAAGGAAAGAGGCTGTGGGTCCTGTATCAAGTGAGAGACCCCAGCCCTGCCTCTGCTAGAGATAGAAACAAAGGCTGAACTCTGGGGAAGGACTCCACTGATGTCTGTGGAGCAAGGCTGAGAAAAGCAAAGGACAACCATTGTTCCCCGCAACCTCTGATTGAAGTTTGGAATCCTGGGAAAAAGGGAAGTCCAGGTCAATGAAGCAGAGGAACTTCAGCTTCAGACAATTGCTATTTCTGTAGAATTTGTTAAAACTTTGCCAGGAATTTGCACTAGTTTAATTTCCGTGTTGTGCTGTGCTAAAATCTCATTTTTTTAATCTTTGTTCAAGTTATAAAATTAGGTATTTCAGTTTCAGCTTTCATCCATCCTTCAGGCTGTGCTCATTAATTTATAACATTTCTGTAGAAACTTCTTGTAGTCTGCAAGTTTTATTTGAAAGCTGCCCATTATTTTCTGAGATATGAGGAGAGAAAGTTCCATTTGTAACAGTTTGGTGGCATATCATGCTCTGTCCAAAGCATTAAATTTTCTTTGGGATTTTTCTTAATTAGTTCATTTTCAGAAGCTGAATGATATGGATTTCAGGAAGGTATCTTTTAAGCTAGTCTGAGATAAATACAGAATCTTGAAAATGTAATTTCCCAGTCTGAGTTATCATAAGTTAACTTAAGGTGGAATCTGTGAAATACTTTTTTCCACATCTCTCAGTGTCTGGATTGAGTTGCTTGTATTAAGATACACAGTCAAATATCTCAATCCCTGCTTTTTCATAGTCTCTCACATGGGGCAGCTTTGTCATTGATCTTCTTCAAGACTGAATGTTTGCATTTTCATATTCAAAGCTACTTTTTAATTTTTTTCTTCTTTAATAAAGTTTGATTTTGTTTTTCTCCTATGGGATTGATTTATCTCCCAAAAGGGGAAGGAAGGGCTGAATTCTTTAGCAACTACATATTTATGATACATAGTCAAGAGGTGACACTATTGAGATTATTTCTTTTCTTTTATTTCTTCCCCCCTCCCCATCTCTTTGTGTTTTTACCCTTTAGTCACTGGAAAGGCAGCATACAGTGTGAAAGCTTTACTTCTCTCACAAAGCAACATGGGGGAAGATGCCAAATGAAATACCTCTTGGAAGATAGGTAGTGGCAGTGGGAAATACTAAGCTGCTGCATCAGTGCAGAACATAGGACCAAGATATGAAGACCCAGAAGGCATCTGATAAAGCAGATTAGGACACTCCAGCCTTTGATGTTATAGCCTCAGCTATTCCCTACCACCACAAAAGCAGTCTGAGAATGAACTTGTAATTGCAAAAACAAGAAAGAAAAGTCACCACTCCACTCTAGGGTACTATAGGCCCTAAAGTTACATCTCCCCTCATTCCTATTCCATGAAAAAAGTAAATAAAATAAATTGCTTGCACATACACACAAACACTGATCCTTTCTTCTGCATATTCGTGAATACACACACATGTATCCATATCCTGTCATACATGGAATTCCATACACAATTCTGGTTACTGCAACTGTAAAAAGGGAGCTAGAAAATTCTAGAAAAAAGGACCCAGAATATTTTTTTTTAATAAAATTTTTTATTCTTTACAACAAACACAAAACATACATAAACAAACAAAAACATACAAAGGCATAAAAAAAACCATCTTCCATTTTATACCGTGTGTCAACCAGTTACCAACTCGTTGGTGCCCCTTTCATAATCTTAAATTCTCATATCATCTATTCAAAATATACTTGTATACTTATCAATTATCAATTATTAATCATTCATAGCTAGTCTATAGAGTCATTTATTACAAGAAATTTTAGCTTTCAATAGGATTAGTAATACATTTTTATCCATCGATTATATGTGTATATATATAATAATTAATATCAAATTTCTATTATAAAATTTCCTAATCCATTACATTACTATATTTTCTCATCCAATCATTAATAAAACAAATCCCGTGTCATATAAAATTGCTTATCTTCTTACTCTAATTTCAAATATCAATTTAACTCATCTCTGCACATTCCATAATTTTCAATAACTTCCTCCTGCATAGGTACTTTTTCATTCTTCCAATTCTTAAAAGTTACAGTTCTAACCACTATCAAAACATACTTAATTCTTCACTACATGTTTCAACAAAAATATCTCTAGTACAATTCTTTACTATGTATCTCAGTTTTATACCTTATTCAAACGCTTGCATAGTTTTAAGTTCACCCTTTTCATTTAATATCCCAAAATATCTGGCTGTTTATTCCTTTTTCTATATTATTGGATAAGAGAAAGCAATAATAAATGTCCTTTCAAGCATTCTGCTTTTTGAAGCTTCTGTCAGTTCCATCATTGTTGTATTCCCCTCGTTTTTTCTTTAGGCATCTGGAGTAGTTTCTTTCAATATTGTTTTACTTCTTCTTTTTATGCATTCTCTTAGTACGATTTTCCATTATAATCTTGTATAATCTTTTTCTCACCCTCAGTACCAAGAACAAGTCTGTCCCTCTTCATTTATCAGTTGATTAACCCTTTTGATTCTCAGTTTATAAGCCTCAAAATAATTCTGTTTAATGTTTCTGATTTCTTGTGCTATTTCTTCCTTTTCCATTGATCCCGTTTTATGTTTAATTAAGTCCATTTTAGCTTTAATATCTTTTTTTTTTTTTTTTTTGCGGGAATTTCTGCAGCTCTTCTTCCAGTTTTTTATAGTCATCCTCGATAGTTTAAAAATCTTTTTCTGCATTGTGTTTCTCGTATAGTCTATTATCTTGTATAAACCTTCATTAAGTCAAAGGATTCTTTATCTTTGTTCTTGCCAAGAGAAAGAAAAAAAAAAGCAAAAAAAAAAAAAGAAGAGGAGGGGAAAGGCTCCAACTGGGGGGGGGGGAATAAAGAGCAAAGCAGAGCTTCTAGCAGAAAGAAGAGCTACTGCCACTAATCAAGGCTCTTGTGACTAATTCAAACTTTCCATCTTGAATATTTTCAAAGTCGCTTTCAACTCCACTTTCTTGTTTATAGTTATTCAGATGGCACCTGTATAAACATGCACATCCCACTATCTTTTTAGAAAGCCCAGGGTCCTTGAGCATACGTCACAATGGGAAAAAAGACACTATATCGAGCCTCTAGATGGCAGTGCAACTTTCTTTCATTTACTTTCTCTTAACTCCACTTTCCCCATTTCCAAATAAAAAAATATAAGTTTCTAACAATAGAAAAATCTTAATCAAAAAAGAAACTTGAAATAAAAGATTATTGAGTATTGAAAAAAAAAAGCCAGTCCAGTTAAAAATATATTTTTTTAAAAGAAAAACATCTTGCCAATTCCACTAAAAAGGGAAAGTTAAGAAGAAAAGATTTTTTTCCCCTTTTTTTTATAAGGCTCAATCTCGCCGCTTAATCCACTTTTCTTCACTTTTAAAAATCTCTTTAAGTTACTTAAGGTGTTCTCTAAGAATAGTTGAATAGTAAAGGTCCATCTCACCTGGTTGACACCCCTCTCTTTCTTCTTCCTTTGGAGCTGTCCCGGCTTTCGCAGTCATTAAATGGCTGCCTCTCCTCCGCTGGCTTCAAGAGCTTCTCCTGGGATCAATCTGGGACTTGCGGTGTCCCTGAGATCCACAGGACACACCCTTTGCCATCGCCATCTCTACGGGACGGCTTAGGTCCATCGGGACCATCCGGGGGGGGGAGATATCAGCTGCGATCCTGGGAGCCCAGGATCGCCCGCCGTATCGCCGCGACGCCAGCTCCGCCCTCCCAAAAGGACCCAGAATATTAAAACAGTCAGTCACCAAGTTAAATTAATGGTGTTTGGGACTTTTTAGTTTAAAAAAAGGTAATAAAGGAGGGCATAACAGGTTTATAAAATCATGTACAGCATAGTCATGCTCTGAAGCAATTGGTTTGAATGTTCAAAAGCAATAAAAAGGAGTTACTTTTTTCACACAGCATGTAGTTCATGGAGGATATTTCTACAAGTGGCTTTCCTTAGAGCTGGGCACAAATGAATTTTTGAAATTCTTCATTAAATATGGGTATAGGGTTTCTCTGAATTTCTCCAGGGGGAGCAATTGTCCCATAATTTCACAAGAGTTGTACTCCCTCTTACTAGTACTGAATCCATCCGACTCCCTAGTGGAAGTTCCTCATGATGAAATTTAATTAAGAATGGGAGTCAGTGGAGGGGAGGGGCACTGCTGACTACTAGAGAGATGATTGTAATTAAAAAAAAGACATACACGTGCACCATTTGGCCACTTTATAACTAAATTAGTGCAAGAATGCTACATTTTCACCCATGAAAATATCCCTGAAATTCTTTTCCATTTTGAAAGAATATCCACAGCAAATTCTGTTTCATCACACTGGATGAAAATCTGTGCAGGACAATCCCTCGACCTGGACAAGCTGTCATGATTAGATTAAATTGTTATAGTCAATAGCAATATGCCATTTGATCTCCATCAGGAATTTCCAGTTTGCATAGTAAGTTACAGCTCTGTTCCTATTACCTTTGTCGATATAGTTGGGAAATAGTTTAAGATGCCTTCAAAGGGAATAAAATGTAGAATTCTAAAGATACCCTCTAAGTCATGGCACAGAAACAGCAGTCTCAGTTACATTATAGGCAAGCAGTTACTTTTACAACAACAACAAAAACCCAAACAGAGAAAGCTCATCAGAATAGCTATTCTTAGCTGTTTGTTGTCAACATGTTGAGATTTACAACTAAGGAAGAAATAAATTAAGAGAATGGACCTTGATCAGAGTCAAATATTTGGCTGGTTGTTTATTTATAGTAGTTGCCCTGTCTTGGTTGGGGTATGGTTCCCCCCCCCACCCCCCCGCTTGGTGGTTCCTTGATTAGGGTATTGTTTCTTCCTTGACTGTTTATCAGGTGCCATTCCCTGCTTATCTGGGTGTTAGCAGCTAGGGCAGATGCACTCTGGGCTGTTTGTTTCCTTCCTTGACATTTGCTTGTATCCTTTTTTAAATGTTATGTTGAGGGGTTTATCTCTATATGGTTGATTTGTCTGAATGCCAAGCTTCCAGAAATTCCCTAGGATTTCATTTTTTTAAAAAAATTGGCTTGATCTATCAACAGTTGATTTGACTTGATCTTCTCAACAGTTTCCCAACTGAACTTGTGGTTGAACTTGTCTCTCTGTTGAGAGATTAAGGAAATTTCAACATGTCTTCTGACTGCCAACTGATGTTTGTGGATACATTCTGCCAGTCTTCTACCTTACTATCCTACATGTGGACCTTATAGTCCTTATAGTGTATGTTGTAGATGACTCCAGTTTTTTCTTCTTTGTTTACTGGGTCTTTAGGGTTTGCTTAAGATGTTTTGGAGGGCTTTTCTTGGCTTTTTTATGCAACAGTGATATTATGAAGATTAAGACTTTGGGGGGGGGGGAGAATTACATGGTTAATATTTATATTTCTAAGTTAGATACACCGGGTATGTTTTATCACTGCCTAAGCTTCACTGCCTTGACCTCATTATCTGCAGCTTTTTAATAATTGTGGAGGATTTTAATAAAATTCTTGATCCAGATTTAAATGAAGGTTCTTCACCTAAGATGCTACATCCTTCTGTTAAGTTAGCACTACCTATTCGTATGACTCATGTCAGTCATACAAGTTGATATATAGCACTGATTACATCTAATTGAAAGAGAATTGGGAGACATGGAATAAGAAGTTGGAATGCCTGGAGCATAAACATTAATAGAAGACAATTTGGGTTTTTATATGTCACATTTCTGTAGCTTTAAAGTCAAAATTACTTCAACACAAATATATTTCAAGTCTATGTTTCTTTTTGGAAGGAAGTGATTGGTTCAACTAGCTGTTATAGATACTGTACATTACAGTTGGTTCATAGGATGTGATCATATGCTATAGTGAGTTCTTTCACATATGAATTTTGTATTGGAAGACTCACTACTATGTGTAGATGTCCATGTTCTTTTCAGTTATATACCAGTGAATTATATACTAATTTGATGACAATGGAAATAGGTACTGCAAAAAAACTGATAGTATAAGATTGGAAGGATACTAATTTTGCATCATTTATGCAATGGTCTAAAGAACTTACTTATTTCTCTATATTTGGCCAATTATAGTATTATTTAAGAATTTGGACTAGAAATTCTGTTTAAGTTCCCATTTGTTCTTATTGTTAAGTTCATTCCTATGTTCTTTTTGTTAGCACTGAACACAATTATTTTTCTTTTGGTCTGATTTTTGTGCAGTGAAAGTTTCTTTGAAACAATGTTGTAAGCATCGTCCAGATGTAAACTACAGCTGCATGGAATTATGACCCAGAAAAGTATATGCCATGGTCTTTTATGTGATTGACACCTGTGCTTTCACTTCTTCTTTTTCTAGAATAGATGTTTAATTAACAACTACATTGAATGAGTTTGGAGAAATCTTAATAACCTCCCAAATTGGCCAGTGTTTAGCTGCAAAGGCTTATCCTTGCATATTTATATATAAAGAATGTTCTTTTGCACTGGTCATGTTGCTACCTAACCTTTTGCTCCCCAAAACAAAGCCTTATGTAGTTATTTAACAAAATGTCATCCTGCTCTATGCATGCCATACATCTCATAATTTCAAGAACTTCTGTTTTCTCAGCCCTCCTGGCAGATGCAAGTCCACTTAGTCAAAGAGCTGTCACCCCTCTCTCAATAAATTAAAATGTCACTATTGATGCAATGCACACATACAAGTAGATTACTGTTTGAAAGCATCTGGCATTCTATGGCCCTCTCCTTGTTAGAGAAGATACTACAAATCAGCAACTGCTCATTTTTTCTTACAGTGAAATATTTATTTTTAGTATTTTGAAGGAAATAAGATCAAATAGAAAACAGGAGGTGAAATTATAAAAGCAAAAAATACTGCCTGTACCTATAAATGGAAGATACACCACTAAATGTGGATTCTAAATTAACATGTTTATATTTTCAAGGGCTCTCGGTAAATTTTCAGATAATGTTACCATTCTTTCTACCTTGTGCTTTCTACAAATGGCACAAAACCCAGGGATATACTTGATAAATACAACCACATTCCTAAATTAAAAAGTAATACTTCATTCTAATTGAAATTCTTTGCATCTCCCCACTAGAGCTGGCCTGACCACATGGATCATGCTGGGAGAAGCAGGTGATTGACCCCCATACCTAGGAGGTCATGGGGATGAAGCTTAAAACTTTTTTTGATGTTGGGGCCAGCCCTCTAGAATGAGATCTCATTGGAAGTTGTTTGTCTCCAACATTATCTGCCTTCTGGAAAAAGTTGAAGACAGATTTTTCCAGAAGGCTTTTGGGGCCTAACATCATGTACTGTTTTGGGGGGTTTAATTGTATTTATAAGATGGTCTTATGTACTGTTATTGTGTTTGTTTATTTTGGGAGCTGCCAAGAGTCTTTTGTGAGTAAATGGGCTGCCAACCAATATAAACTGGGAAAGGTAGGTAGGTAGGTAAACCTTTATTACACTCTTTGACCAACATGTAAACTGGGAAAGAAATATGTCACTGGTTCTGTTCCAAATGAGTGCATCATAGGTTTTCTGCTGTTTCTGCTGACAAGGGGTTTTGTGGTAGATTACTGACATGAACCATGGCTGATAGATCAGTGGGGTAAAGGACAGGCCCAGGATAAAGCAGGAGGCAGTTTTATTGATGTGCCTTGGGAGGATCTCCCATTTCTCCCCACCTCCTTCCTCCACATCAACCTGTCAGCTAGTCTATTTTTGGACACAGGGCTACTGGTTTCCCAGAAGATCAGTCAACACATATTCATAAAAGACCCAAATGACAGGTTATCAATACAGAACACTTCCTCACACTCCTTCAAGGCCAACACACTCCACAGAACAATTTAAAGGTCTTTCCTTTTGGCTAGTGATACTGGATGGGAGGGGAAATGAAATTAGGGGAATCCACTAATCACTACCCCCTTCATGGATCACTGCCTTGTCGTGGCGAAGGGGCTTGCGTAACTCAGTGAAGCCATGAGTTATACCGTGCAGGGCCACCTAAGACGGACAGGTCATGACAGAGAGTTCTGACAAAATGTGGTCCACTGGAGAAGGAAATGGCAACCCACTCCAGTATCCTTGCCAAGAAAACCCCATGGACAATGTTAAAAGGCTAAAAGATATGGCACCGGAAGATGAGCCCCTCAGGTCGGAAGGTGTCCAATATGCTACTGGGGAAGAGCGGAGGGCAATTCCAAGTAGCTCCAGAAAGAGTAAAGTGGTTGGGCCAAAGCCGAAAGGACGTTCAGCTGTGGATGTATCTGGAAGTGAAAAGAAGGTCCGATGCTGTAAAGAACAATATTGTATAGGTACCTGGAATGTAAGATCTATGAACTAAGGCAAGCTGGATGTGGTCAAACATGAGATGACAAGATTGAACGTCGACATCTTGGGAATCAGCGAATTGAAATGGACGGGAATGGGTGAATTTAATTCAGGTGACCATTATATCTACTACTGTGGCCAAGAAACCCTTAGAAGAAATGGAGTAGCCCTCACAGTCAATAAGAGAGTGGGAAAGGCAGTAATGGGGTACAACCTCAAAAACGACAGAATGATCTCAGTGCGTATCCAAGGCAAACCATTCAACATCACAGTAATCCAAGTCTATGCCCCAACCACTGATGCCGAAGAAGCTGAAGTTGACCGGTTCTATGAAGACCTACACACCTTCTAGAACTAGCACCAAAAAAAAGATGTCCTTTTCATCATAGGAGATTGGAATGCTAAAGTAGGAAGTCAAGGAGTAATCGGAATAACAGGCAAGTTTGGCCTTGGAGCACAAAATGAAGCAGGGCAAAGGCTAATAACGTTCTGTCAAGAGAACAAGCTAGTTATAGCAAACACTCTTTTCCAACAACACAAGAGATGACTCTACACATGGACATCACCAGATGGTCAATACCGAAACCAGATTGATTACATACTTTGCAGCCAAAGATGGAGAAGCTCTATACAGACAGCAAAAACAAGACCAGGAGCTGACTGTGGCTCAGATCATGAGCTTCCTAATGCAAAATTTAGGCTTTTTACTTACTGCAAAATTTAGTGCGAAAGCTGGCTTGAAACTCAACATTAAAAAAACTAAGATCATGGCATCTGGACCCATCAATTCCTGGCAAATAGAAGGGGTAGAAATGGAAGCAGTAACAGATTTCATTTATTTGGGCTCCAAGATCACCGCAGACGGAGACTGCAGCCATGAAATTAAAAGACGCTTGCTCCTTGGGAGGAAAGCTATGGCAAACCTAGATAGCATATTAAAAAGCAGAGACGTCACCTTGCCGACAAAGATCCGCATAGTCAAAGCTATGGTTTTTCCAGTAGTAATGTATGGCTGTGAGAGCTGGACCATAAAGAAGGCTGAGCGCCGAAGAATTGATGCCTTTGAACTGTGGTGCTGGAGAAGACTCTTAAGAGTCCCCTGGACTGCTAGGAGGTCAAACCAGTCAATCTTAAAGGAAATCAACCCTGATTGCTCATTGGAAGGACTGATAATGAAGCTCAAGCTCAGATACTTTGGTCACCTAATGCGAAGAGAAGACTCTTTGGAAAAGACCCTGATGCTGGGAAAGATTGAAGGCAAAAGGAGAAGAGGATGGCAGAGGATGAGATGGTTAGATAGCATCACTGAAGCAATGAGCATGAAACTGAGCAAACTCAGGGAGGCAGTGAAGGACAGGAAGGCCTGGCACAATATGGTTCATGGGGTCATGAAGAGTCGGACATGACTTAACGACTGAACAACAACAACAACTAATCACTACTCTTAAATTGTTCCACGTAAAGCTGTAAAGACAGGGCCATTCACAAGTCTCACTTCTGAGGAAGATTACAGCTTGGCCACTGGGCAGTGCAAATTATACAGGCATAACTTTCTGCTGATTCAAGGACTGGAGGAATGCACATTAGCCTACTGTGAGGAAGAATTCTGGATGTGGAAGGTAATAGAGATTTTTAAAAAGCATTTTTATTTATGAAGGAGGTCTATATCATATGATCTTATGGTAACATTTTCGAAAATTACAGCTTTCAGCTACAAGGACTCCCTTGGATATTGTTGGTTACAGCGATCTCAGTGGTTCTTTTCTGCTGTTCCCTGGATTTCCTTTTATGTTCTATAATTGCTTCAACTTCTTTAAATTCTAGCTTCGAAAGCAAAATTTGGTTGCTGTTCAGTTGGTTAATTATATTTGTCAGCACCTTTTGCTGCTGCCATTGCTATTGCATTTAAACAGGCAGCCTGACTGTGCTTTTAGTACAATTTGCATAACATTATGTATATTTGTGTTATCTCTACCCCCAAACACAGACAGGTCTAGGAGACAATTATGGTCTGTTCATAAAATATCACCAGTCTGAAAAAAAAATCCTTCAGGGTCACCTGAACTCTACTAGAACTCAGTAACAGTTGGCAAATATCTTATGTTGCTCTGATCAAAGAGAAAAAAAATGAAAGGTTTGAGTATCCTTATAATTTTTATCATCTTCATTAATAGTCCTGCACATGCCATCTGAAGTATAAGATCTGGTTACCCATTTTTTTCCAGTTCCTGTGATGAAAACAATTGCAGTACACTGAAGAGAAGTTCCTCATTTTAGTCTTAACCATAACAGACATCTCCCTATTTATGTTACCCAAGTCCAGTGTTTCAGCATGTAACTCTTTCTTATCACCACGTAATAGTACCTTATTAACTTTGCAATTGCCAGATCTTCAAGATCATCTCCAACACACACCTGGGAAATACAGGGAAATACATTGTTCCCAGCATACAGATTCATCCTACTGATAAAGCATAACGAAATATCTAATCTAATCCTGCTGAAATTAAGTTAATGATTCCTAAAATTTGCTGAATTGAACTAGCATTCATTGAGTTGGACATTTTGGGGAATTCAGAATCAGTGGATGAAGTAGCCTTTTTGTTGACTATACTTATTGTTTTAACTATATGTTTATTGGGGGATATAAGCCACTCAGACCCTTTCGAATGGAGCAGCATAGGAAGGAAGGAAGGAAGGAAGGAAGGAAGGAAGGAAGGAAGGAAGGAAGGAAGGAAGGAAGGAAGGAAGGAAGGAAGGAAGGAAGGAAGGAAGGAAAGAGAGAGACCTGGAAAGAAAATGTATTATTTCAGCCATGACCAAAACATATGGTTTAACTCTGAACCATAGTTCCTTTATTGGAGACCTGGTTAATGTTCCTCTGGAGTTATTCCTACTTTGTACAGAGGGGGGAAAAAATCAAATTCAGCATAAACAAACAACCCCTGCCTCTCCATTGTACTTCAAAGCAAAATGGATGTACGATTAGTATACCACATGATCCCTCTATTCACCACTTGACATTTTGCACTCAGAATGCTCAAGCAGAAAGGAAACAGATAATTCAAAGGGAGAGGGACAGCTTGATATACCTGTTGCAATATACAATAGCACTGGCATTTGATCTCTCATGGCATATTCTTCATTTAAAAGAATCTATTATTCCTGGTGTCACCTGTGTCTGAGATGAGTGTAAAAAAAAAATCTAGAAGTAAATCTTAAACCATCTATGGAGCAATGGAATGAGAAATGCACAATTCTGCATTTAAAAAAATTATGATGAAGAAGAAGCTACCCACTGAGGTTATCAAGGCCCAGTGATGCAGAGAATTGTGCAGAACAATAGAAAAGAAAATCACAAGAAAGTTTGGAAATGGCCCTGAAGTCTGTTGTGTCTGATGACTGGGACTTTGCAAATCACCTTTTTTAATATGTTGGACAGGGTCTGTGGACTTGTGATGGTTGTAGTGGACTGGACCCTGGAGCATAGAATCAAGCCTCCATCTGGTTGGTACAGATCAGGTCTCCTTTGGAACCTTTAGGTGATCAGAGAACAAAAGTACTTGGTGATTGCCTTCCTATCTGTCTGACACTGGTGTTAGAGACCTCCGGAGGATCATCAGTGAGAATGGAACTGAGTTGTTGCTGCTGACACACCAGTCAGCTGTTTGGTGGTCAGTGATACATTGTGGCAGTGAAAATGGAGCTGGTAGAAACAGTGAAGTCTGGAGACTCTGAGGGAGCTTGACAGTATGTCTTTCAGGGTGGACTTGGCTGTGAAGGAATAGGTGGCAGCAGTAGAACCCTCCTGAAAGCAGCAGCATTTGATGGTGGTGGATTGATAGCACTCTGGCAATGGTGTCTTTAGGTTGGCCTGGGTCCTCCAGCTGCAGGTTGACACTGCTGCCTTGATTTGGTAGCCATCTTGCTCTTGCTACATTGTGGCATGAGAGGATAGCATGGCAACTCAGAGAGAATAGCATGGCAACTTATGAAGTGCTGGGCTGTTGGTCTGCTTCCATAGACTTTTCCTCTTCCTCTTGACCATGGCTTGTGATTTTTTAGACTTGGACTTTCCATCAGGAAGTGGATTTGTTTGGATTGTGGAAGGTGGTTTATTCCAGCTGTGGTGTCACTTGAGCCTCCCCAGGAGCTGGGGAGGGGGGAGCACTACCCTGTAACCACTTTTAGAAAGGTTATGGGAGTGTGCACACCCAATAGTCTAGCAAGAGCATGTGGATTTTGGGATGCTTTTATATGTGTGAATGTGGATGTGGGTTGAGTGAGGGCTTGGTGACCTGAAGCTCTGAGTACTTGGTTCAGAAGTGCACCTATGAGCTGGGTCAACCCCCCCCCCCACACACACACACACTTTTTTTTAGATGAGATGATACTGGCATTGAATGTGGATAGGATCCCTTGGACTGGAATCAGGCTGGCATGGGATTGGGGAGGCTGAGGGTTTTGGCGGGGGGGGTTGAAGGGAGGCAGGAACATTGCTATGATTTATTTATTTATTGTTTGTTTGTTTGTTTATATATCAAATTTATATGGCCACCAATCTCACCAGAAGTGACTCTAGGTGGCATACAATAATGACTAGGGCATGAGTGACTGTGAGCAGAGCCTCCTGATCCAGGAATGGGTGCAACTGGTGCACAACACAAAGCTCTGCAAAGACCCTACTAGCCACAACTGTCACCTGCTCTTTGAGCAGAAGTCATGAGTCTAGGAGGCCCCCCAGATTACGCACTGGGTCTGCCTGGGGCAGTGCAACCCCATCCAGAACTAAAGATGGCATAGACCTAGAATCAGTAGGCTCCAAAACCCAGAGCCATTCAGTCTTGCCAGAGTTCAGCTGAAGTCTGTTGTTCCCCATCCAGACCCTCACAGCCTCCAGGCACCAGGATAAGACGTTCACAGCATTGCTTAATTTGCCAGGGGCAGAGATATATAATTGGGTATCATCAGTGTACTGATGATACCTCATCCCATGGCAATGGATGAGTTCACACAGCGGCCTTATGTAGATGTTACAGAGGAGAAGAGAGAGCATTGAATCCTGTCGCACTCGACATAGTAGGGGCTGAGGGTGGGACTTCTCATCCCCAATCACCACCAACTGGAATCAACCCTGAAGAAAGAAAGCAAACCAGCACAACACCATGCCTCCCACCCCCAATCCTCTGAGCTGATTCAGAAGGATACCATGGTTGATGGTATCAAACGCCACCAAGAGGTCAAGTAGGGCAAGGATGGATGCACAACCTCTATCCCACTCATGCCAGAGATCATCCAAGAGTGCAACCAAAGTCATTTCCATCTCATACCCTGGCCTGAATCCTGACTGAAAAGGATCAAGATAATCTGCTTCATCCAAAACCCTCTGAAGCTGTCGTGCAACCATCTTCTCAACCACCTTCCCCAAAAAAGGGAGGTGGAACCCTGGACAAGTTGTCCAGTATGGTAGAGTCCAGTGATGGCTTCTTGAGGAGGGGGTAAACCAAGGCCTCTTTAAGAGGTAAAGGAACAACCCCATCACTCAAAGAAAAATTAACCACTGCTAGAACCCACTTATATGACACACCCCAGAACTGCTTTCACAAGCCAGGAGGGGCATGGATCTAAAAAGCAGGTGGCTACACTCACAGTCCTAAGGATCCTGTCCACTTCCTCAGGTCCAAAAGGCTCAAACCATTTCCAGATAAGTGGGCAAGATCCTTCCCCAGGCATCTCCTCTGGACCTGCAACAAGGCCGGTGTCCAACTGGGAATGAATCTGAGTGACTTTGTCCAACAGAAACTGAGCAAATTCTTCCACATTGCTCTGTAAGAGGTTCCCCAAGTCCCTTTTACCTAAAAGGGTAAGTCACAAGAAACAGGACTGTGGGGTGGCAATCTGCAGATGTAATACGAGCGAAATACTGGTGCTTTGCTGACCTTATTGCCACAAGGTAGGCCTTAATAGGGGCTCTAACTTGTGTTCCGTCAAGTTCATCATTTGTTGAGTGCCAGCAATGCTCTAAATACCTCTTCTTTCGTTACATCTCCCTCAACTCCTCCATGAACCATGGGGAGTGATGAGATCCCTGAGAGGGTAGAAGTCACATGGGGACAATCTGATCCAAGTCCTCAGCCACCCCATTATTCCAAGCAGCAACCAAGGCTTTAGATGATCATGCAGCAGACCAACAGGAACAACCCCCAGTTCCCTGTGAAACCCATCCGGATCCATCAGTCACCCTTTCTAATGGGTTCAGCCTCTCTGCAGTGGACAGTGGCTCTAGAGAATCCCATGGAAGTCAGGGCATGATTGACCATGACAAAAGAGACATCAAGAGGTCCCCCAATCTCAGATCCCATAGCCACTGCTCCAACAGGAATACCAGATCCGAAGTGTGACCACTGTCCCATATCAGGCTCTGGATGACCTGGGATAGGCCCATGGCTGTCACAGTGGCCACTCTCACTGGCTGGTAGAGGGCTCCCTTATTTACCCACCAGCAATTCCTTCTTTGGCTCTCACCCAGAAGGAGGAATCAGTCAAATTCACCAAGGCACTCAACACACAGATAGAGCCACATTGTTTCTTCTATCTTCTTTCCTTTCTTCTCAGAGCTACCCAGGGGGTAGGCAAAAATAGCCTGCCACTCTACTGCCACTCCCTTCCCCCAGTCAGCCACCACCCACACCCCCAAGAAGAATAGATGATATAGGAAGGGACCCAGCAATAGCAAAAGTGTCCAGCAGCAGAAGCCCTCAGCCAAAGCCCTAGTGGCAGAAAGCATCCAGCAGCATCATCCACTAGGATCTGCTTCCACCAGAAGCAACCAACAACAGCATCCAGCAGCAGTCCAGTTCTCTGAAGAAACAGACCCAAGCTGGCATCCAGTCCAAAACAGTCCAGAAGCTGGAGACTGGTCTAAAATCCACTGCCAAGTCCATATCAAGGACGGCGCAACTAGCCAACAATGGCTTGGCAGGCACAGCCAGCAAAACATTGCAAAAATGCTGCCTAATGCAATAAATAAATGCAGCAAAAACCACATGTGGCCATCCTCCAGCATGCTGGGCTCTGGTCCCAGCTGGCCCCCTCCTGGACCTCCCGCCTGAACAGCCTGAACAGCCAACAGTTCGTCCAAATAAGTGCCTCCAAAAACAAAAAAAAACATTGCACAAGCACACCACACAAACAGTCATGAGGACAGCCTGAATGTGGCTCCCTCTTTCTTTACCATCTTAATTGGAAATTGGTTCTATTGTGATAGATGATAGATAGAGGGAGAAATGATGGGATGCAGGGGACGGGCAACACTCAGGGAATGCACCTTCAGTGTTTGGTACTAGTGTTGCATTCCCATCCCAATTTCCGTCCATTAGACCTTCAGAACCCCAGGCTTTTGGCTGCTGCTGAACATCAGGTCAGCCTGAAATAAGGCCCCCTCATCTGTGATTTAATTATGGATGAAAGGACTGACCTGGCATGTATCACTAAGATCTCCAAAATGTACCCACTCAGGTTTCAGGTGTCATTGGCCGAGAGCCTAGGAAAAGAGTGGTGGAGTGGCTATGGTCATCTGGGATACTCTGGTGGATTTCAGAGATGCTGTCCCACAGATTACTGGTTGCAAGATCCTGTTTATTAAGTTGGATTCTAGGGATCAGTTGGAATTTTTGCTCCTGTGCCAGCTTCTCTGCTGGGTTGCAACCTCCCTGCCTGAGCTCCTTGACTCCATGGCTGGGTTGGTGGTACAGTTCTCTAGGCTTATGGTTTTGAGGAACTTTAACTTGCCTTCTCTGAGGATGAAATCTGAGGTAGTTCAGGAGTTCATGGCAATCATGGTGGCCATGGACCTGACCCAGGTCATCAAGAGCCTGACTAATAATGGTGGTCTTTTGCCTGATCTAGTTTCCATCTCAGGGCAGCATGATGTGGATTTGGTAAGAGTGACATCATTCCCCTGTCATGTTCAGATCACCTTCTGATTGCCCTGGGGTGTCCTGGTGCTGCTTTCTGCACCTATTCAACTGGTCCACACCACTGGGCTTCAAAGGGAGCATAAGGTTGTTCATAAGTGTTTGGTGTAAGGTCTGACTTAGTGTTAGTATTAGTTTTTGTTATTGTGTCAGAATAAGCAACAAATTGTTCCCTATTTCTGGGAGGTTGATGAGGAAAATGGCCAGAGGTATTGTTTTTCAGGGGCAATGCTGATTCTCTGGAATGGCCTTCTATTGAGATCAGATTAGGTCCTACTGGGCTACTTTTTGAAAGAAGTTGAAGACAGAGCTCTTCAAGAAGGTATTGGGGGTGTGATGAGAGATTGTTTGAGTTGGGATGTTTATGTTTTTTTGTTATATTTTGTTGCTCTTGCTTTCGAGGTATTGTTTTATCTTATTTGTAAGTCTCCAAGAGTCTGATTAGTTTGCATGGGGCAGCAAGCAAATCAAATAAACATGTTGATGTATATATGTACATTATTGTTATCATCGTCATCAAGAATCAGTCCACTGCAGGATGAAGGGCTCCTCTCTGAAGGGTATGGACATTAATTTACTGCACTGTCTGGTACAGACTGGTAAACAGAGGTTTTCAACTTCCCAGTCTAGAGCTGAAAGGTAAGGACTAGGCTAAAGTCACTCAGCTGGCTTTTCTGCCTAAGGGAGCACTAGCTCAACTCCTTAACCACTACCCCACACTGGCCCTTATTGTATGTGTATGTATGTATATGTATTTACATACATACATACATACATACATACATACATACATACATACAAGGAATACTCATAGAATCTTGTTTTGTCCTTGTTTTTTCTATATAAAAAAGGTTGTATCCATTTCCTCCAGCTCAACACTTTTTGTCATCTTTGGCTAGTCGGATCGAAATATAAAGATGGACAAGAACATTTCTTTTGAAAGGACATGTTTTCCCCGAATGAATGCTGTACAAGAAATAAAACACAGATCAGGAAGCAGTAATAGAGCTGATGAATTGGTGCAACAGACTTCCCAGGAGGAAATTTAGGAGCTTGTGGAGATCTTTTCTTTCAATCAGACCGAGCTTAAAATGGTAAATGAGGCTTTGTGATAGCTAGGTGCAGGTAAGGGGCGACTACTGGCTGAATTGCACAATTTACTCACTCAAGTCTCTCAGAAGAGGTTTTTTTTCCCCTGGAATTGGAGTTTCTGGGTTTAAATGGATATCTCCTGATACTTTTTGTTCATCTCAACAACGTATTTTCAAGGTAGAGCTGCAAACTATGAGATTTCCAAACCTTAACCTTTTTTCAAATCAAAGAGATGTAATCTAATGCTCATCTCTTACCCTGAGATCTTGAACCATTATTATAAGGCAGGAAAACAGGGAGTATAATTTGCATTTGCATTTTGTTTTAACGTTTTTAAAAAAAGTTTTTTGTTTATTTTATTTCAGGTTGTTTTCCTGAAGCTCTAAATAGAAGTTAAGAAACTTGCCTTATTTAGAAATTCAAGAAATAAAGAGCTCAGCCAACTGACTGGCAAAAACTGTTTGAAAATTCTTAGTTCTAAGTTATAGAAGCAGTTCAGGTTTATTTGTTGGGAAAATGCACATGTAAATATGTTCTGAATGCACATGTAAATGTTTCAAAACATGCTGAAGCAATCGTTTGGAAATATGCACATCAAGACCTTTTTTAAAAAGTGCACAGCATCATTTACAGGATGTAAAAGAGGCATTATTTCCACTCTGAGAGGATAGACTGTAGCAGTTCTTTGCCTGGTGTATTTTTCAGCTATATATGAGGATACGTCAGGAACTAAGAGGTGTTAGAATGCTGCATGTCCCTAATGCACCACAAGTCATCTTATGTTCAGTTCCATGTCTTTGAGGGGAAAGCAGGCATAACAACAGAAATATCTATCACAGGTTGAGGTGAATTATGAGGATGGCTCTTCCATTTGGGAGGAAGACCTCTTTTTAAATTGCTAGTGGGCAGGTTCTCTTATAGAGCACATGTTTTATTTTTATTTTCAGCATTTTTAGGGATTCTAAAGCAGAAGAGACACAGCAGCTGGCACCACTCAGCCAACCTGGGCTGTTCTTGAAAATTCTTGGAAATTCCTGGACTAGCTTGGGAAGTTTAAAAATGAATCCTAGAAGGCAACTGCAGTATTGCATATTGTTCTTTTGATTTGAGAAAACTTCATCTTTAAAACAGAAGTATCCCTGGGCATCTTAAAACACAGAGTACCAAGTTAAGTTCATTAGATATTCTGGAAGTAAATAACTCTTAACATCAGAAGATGCATAAATAAGTCAGGCCTACAATATCTCATTTGGAACAATCTGGAAAACTGAGTTTCTTTTGCTGCCATGCTGGTTAATGACTGAAGTAAATCTGCTCTTTGTGTCTTGGCAGTGATGTTTATAAGCAAAATGACTCACTGTGATCCATTTTGGAACCTTGCAGCCATGGCTTAACCAATATTGACCCAATGTTGTTTATTTTTATTATAATCATTATGCTTCTCTGTAAATGATAATTAAAGGCATAATAAAATCAATTTCCCAGAGAAGGAAGAGGCGGTGATTTTTTAAAGAACTGTTAAGCCATAAGTAAACTTCAATCTGTACTGGCAGAACATTTTTTTGAAGGATTGATCTGTGTTCCTCATAATTTAAGATGGAGGAAAGATTTGTTGAAGGTCATCTTTCTACACAGATTTTCAAAATCTCCAAGACAGACCTTGAAACAACATGTTTTTAAAAGTACGTGTAGAAAAAAAGATAGACTAGACTATGTTATGTCATGAGAAAAAGGCCTTCAATAATGGATTGAATCAGCAGATACATATCAAGGTAAATTTGGGAGGGTCATCGTGGAAGATGAGTTGAAGTGCTTATGGAAAAGGACTGTAAGAGAAAGAGTGGGAATGAATGTCAGGATATTAAATATAAATTCCATCAAAGTACATTGTCACAAACAATTTTACAAATGGTCTTATGGAGGGTCAGGTTTTGAAAAGATCAGGAATATATTGTTCTATGCAGTAACCTATTTTATAGAAAGCTAGTGTCATACAGAGAATAATAAATTTTCTGCAATATGGTTACTTCCTTAGAATGGTGTTGAATGGTGGCTATTCTCACAAAGTGTTGGAATATAGATGTAGTTGGAGTAAACAAACTGAAGAATGTAAGCTTTGGATTGTGAGTTGCTTGGGCTTTTGGATGGCACCTTTTGAAGTTGTTGGAATGGGTTGCTGATGTCAAGGAAAGAAGGTGATGTTTGAGAGAATGTTACCTAACCTGGAGGTGTTTGGAAATTTGGAAAAGAAAGAGAGGAATATGGTTAGGAAACTAATTTCTATAGCTTCCCAAGACAGAGATGCAGTCTTATCTGGAAACAATGGAGCTAATTCCTTGTGGAGGGAGTCAGCCCTGGAAGTGAGACAGTGGAAAACAGAACAGCACTGTCTGGCTGAGCCACATCTTCAGTAACTGTAATACTCCTAGATAATGTGGCAACCATCATTATTAACAGCATGGCTGGAGGTAGACAATACCTCATTGTGGAAAGGGATAATTCTGGCAGCTTTGATACAGTAGGCTATTTGAGGCCAATTTCCATTTCTAGCCTCCTATTCTCAACCCAAAGACCACATTACCAGATTCTGAGGCTGTGACTTGGCTATTGTTGCTAATTGCCAGGTCTGCCTGTAATAAATCTTGCCTCATTCCAAATCTTATTGTGGATAAGAGGGCAGACCTAGCTTGTATTACCAAAATCTGGTTGGAGCAAAGGAAGGTCTTCATGGAAATATGCCTTTCTAGGTCTTGTACCCACTGCAGACTCAGAGTAGGTGTAGTGGCTATTGTCATCTGGGAGACTCTGATGGCATTGAGCACTGTCTTGCAGATACCTGGATGTGAGGCTTGATAAAGTTGGGTTCTAGGGATGAGGTCGGACTATTAATCATGTACCGTCCTCCCTGCCAGGGCAGTTTCCCTGCCTGAGCTGCTGGACCTCACTGCAGGGTTGGAGGTAGAGTTCCTCAGGCTGATTGTTTTCAGGGACTTCCACCTGCCCTCCTTGGGAGAGGAGTCAAAGATGGCCCAGGAGTTCATGGCAACCATGAAAATGATGGACCTGTCCCAGGTCATCCAGGGCCCAATTCACGCTGTGGGTTTTTCTGCAGGGCATCTGCTTCTTTTCATAGTTGGATAACTCCCTCATTGCTAAGGAGTCCTTTAGTGTCACAAGCCTCTGTGGGAGAATGGGCTTATTCTCTGCCCTCAATATTTAATGGAACCACTTGGCTTTCAGAGGGCACTTGTGGAGTTTCCCAAGTTGATGGTGGGTAGTTCCATCAATGCCCTAACTGCCTACTGGAATAGGGTAGCACCAGCAATCCTGGATAAAATTGTACCTGAATAGCTTCTTCCAGTCCACTGATCCAGAGGGTGCCCCCTCCTCAACCATCATTTGACCTAGATACATTAGATAATGTTTTACCTTCCTCCCTTTTGGAGGAGGGTTATTGTCAGTCCTACCAGGTAGACTAGATCAGGAAAGTGACTGCACATGAAGATTAGAGCTAGACTTTATTGAGTTAGGTTATGGTAACAGAATCTTGGAAGTCTGATTGTGCTTTACTTCCCCTCCCCCTTATTGTATATCCAAGTGAATCAGAGAGGAGCCTTCCTGAGTCTTTTCCAAATACTATCTTGCTTCCTAGGACTTAAGGAATGTTTCAGTCTTCTTGCCTATTTCTTTCAAAGTCATTTCCCTGACTCTCTACACTTATGGAGAAAGTGGTTGGGTTGAGAGTCCGGGGGGAAACAGATTACATAGACCAGTTTCAGCCTACTTTCAGGCCCAGGTTCAGCATGGAGACACTATTGCTTATACTTATTGAGGATGTCTTATGGGACAGAGCTAGTGGTAGTGCATCCTTCCTGGTCCTGTTTGATATCTCAGTGGTTTGCAATATGATTGATCATGTTAACTTTCTGAGCCATCTCTGAGGGCTAGAAGTAGGGAGCACAGCATTACAGTGGTTTTCCTCCTTCCTGAACAGGCAGTTCCAGTGGGGGGGGGGGGGAAGAGATCAAGCCCTAATCTCCTTAGTTGGGGCATAATGTAGGGTTTAAAACTCACTCCCAGCAAGATGGGGTGGCTTTGAGCTTAAAGGCATGCTACTTCCATTGTTAATTCTGAATGGAGTTGCACTCTCCTAGGCAAAATTAGTTCATAATTTGGGGGTTTTCATGGACTCACAGCTCTTGCTTGAGGAACAAGTGGCAGCTGTGGCCATGAGGGATTTGCATAATTCCCACTATGATCTTTCCTGCAATGGCAAGCTCATCTTACTGTCATTCATGCCTTAGTCACCTCTTGATTGGACTATTACAAAGGGATGCCCCTGAAGAGCATTCAAAAGGCACAGCTGCCCAGAGACTCAGGTAGTATAGGGAGTAAGGAAGATGACCTTGCCAAAGCAATAAGGGGAGATAGATATTTTAAGTCCAAAACAAGCAGAAAATATGTGGAGGCATCTCAGACACCTTCCCTAATTCACATAAGTATAAGAAGGGGAGGAAGTACAGCACAATCAGACTTGCAAGATTCTATGATTGTAGCCAATTTCAGCAAAAGTAGTCTTAGCCTTTCCGTGGAGTTGATTCCTGGTCTGATCTACCTGGTGAGGCTGACAAGGAGTGACAGAAGGATCTACCCCAAGGCACCCATTAACACAATGTAATTTGAGAGATACATTGGTTGTGACTTGGCTTCCAGGTGCAATTCAAAGTAATTGTCACTTTTAAAGCCTTTCATGGTTTGAAACCTAGGTATCTGCAGAACTACTTTGTCATATAACATGTGCCCACCAACATGGCAGGCTCATTGCATGTCCCCTTGATTAGATATTGCCATCTTCATGGACCACATAAGTGTGCCTTCTTAGTCACCATCACTCCTCTGGAATGCATTCCCCACTCTCTCCCTCCTGGCTTTTAGAAAACTGGTGAAAACCTGGTGGTTCATTGAAGCCAAAGGGATTGGATTGTTGAACTTCTTGGATTGTGAGATTGGGTTTTTATTATTTATTTATGTTATTTATTTATTAATTAAATTTATATGCCACCCAACTCCCAGCAACTTTTATTTGTGATTTCTGTTTCCCTAAAACTATGTAGGATTCCCATCTCCTTTAAATTGATTGGATGGTTTTAATTCCAATTACATATTAGAGCGTTGTATACTGATCAGAGTTGGTAGATTGGAGGAGCCTATAAGCCATGACAATAAATGAAGCAAGCTCTGGGCAGCCACAAGATTATCCTGGTTTACTGCTAAGATAATTCTGCCATAAAATAAATTTTTATTTTGTTATAAATTGATTAAATAAATAAATAAATAAATAAATAAATAAATAAATAGGTTCCAAGTGGCATAAAACACTTCTACAGAGACATAATATTAGAACTCAAACACACAAAGGCAAAATAAAAATTAAACGTATGGAATTTTTCTAACTAAATTTGTTTTACTGATCTTTTCAAAGGTAGCTGTTTTCTGGAAACAAATAATCTTGGACTTCTCTGCTAGATCCCTGGAGATTACTGACAGTTCTGTGGCTGATGGGGAGATAAAGTGAACCCTGTTTCTCTTAGCCTCGTTTCCAACTTCTCTATTTTAAAAATACAGGTTTTTTTACTCCAACAGAAAGGGAGGGGAGTTGGGGTATCCCTCGGTGTATGTGATCTCCAGCTGTTGGTTGCCAGCGAGTGTGAGACAGGAGTTGCCTGCCCGTTCATTACAAACTCATATTAACAAATCAGTCTTTAAGGGTCTTATATATATGTTTCATATCATCATAAGACAAAACTAATTCAACAACAGCAACAAAAATCGCATTTACCAAAGAGAATATTTAAAAGGGGTTGCCATCAACCTTTCTATGTCAGAATATAAAATTCTGAGAGAATACTTACTCATATGATATGGACATACCCTACTATTATTCATATTTGATTTAATATTCATAGGTTTGTTAATATGATGTTTAAAGATATGAATGTACTCTTGAATTACATACCAAAATCTTGGAACAAATCACTATATCAAGAAAATTATGAACCTACTAGCATGGGGGTGGGGAGCAGCAAAGTGATTTTGTTCAAATTTGGAAAGACAGTGTAATCCCAGATTCACAGTTTGTTAAAAAGGAGTTTCTATTAATGAATTGACTTTTGACTAATGTAATGGAAAGACATATAAATATTAATCTGAGTGGTCAAGGTTTGATTATATTGTTTCCTTTTTTTTTTGTTTGATTTTGTGTTTTAATATTTCTTTTTTTTTTCCTTTTCTGTTTTTGTATACTAAAATAAGAATAAAAAGCATTAGAGGTTCAGGAAGTTCATACCAAAATGCTACTTCAGGGTGTTTTATTTCCTCTGATTTGTCTTTTTTTGCTAATAATTTTAAGCCTTGAAATCCTTAGGCACTGAAGAGCTAAGGTCAGATATACCTATTCAGACTTTGCATTTGGCAGACATGATAGTATACCTTTACTGCAGTCACTGACCAGTCAGATGTGACAAAATGACATAAAACTACATAAAAACCAGTTTTTAACAAGGTTATAAAATCTCAGAATTAAGATGTTATTTTCCTGAGTAAACCAATGGCAGCTGCAGGAAATTTTGTGCCAGAGATGTTAAGGTAATATAAAGCAAATAAAACTATCCTCAGAACAAGTAGAAATTCTGTTAGCAAGGTAGAGTACAAGGTATTACAGAAAGGCGGTTGAAGAAACATGTGGACTAGAGTCTCAGATTCCTCCAAATCACAAGGGTACATTTGCTTTGTAAAAGGACTATTGTTACAGCCTTCCTCCAGAAAGGTAAAGGGCAAGTCATTAAAATAAGGCCAAGAGAGAGTTCTATGGTGTGCAGGACAGGTATTACTGAACGTGTAATTTGCTGGCGTAAAGAGTTCCGTGTATATATCCTGCCACCCTGATCTACCTGGAGAGCCATATCAAATGCTGAACTGCTGAACTGCAGTTCTAACTCTTAATATTTCAATGGCCGGCAGAACAAGAGAAGAGAAGACAAGAGAAGCCACACAGATGTAGATCATTTTGGATTCTAGTTTTCCAGGAAGAGGAAAAAATGTCAGTCAGGGCTATGGCAGCCAGTTAGATAAAATCACCGGATAGGTGAAGCTTAAGCCAAGAGTAGAGCCAACATATTGTTTATTCTTGATCCCAGCAGGCTCATCCCTGTTTCTAGGCAAATTTTGCCACATTTGAAATGCAGCAAGATACCCCAAATGGCACTCTTATGATCCTGGTCTGGATAAATTTTGTCATGGCTTCAGGGTGGCTCAGATTTCAAGCAGGTTGCACAGATGGAAAATGTTTTATTACCAGAAATATGTTGGCAATATGTTGGTTATGTTTTGATTACAAAAGAAAGACTATCACATCCCAATTTACAATCACTGTCTCTGTCTAGGTCTAATATTGCTAAAAGCTGTTTTAATCTTTTAACCTTAAGTCTATTTTCTTTATCTCTATTCTCTGTTGCTAGTCTTCCCAAACCCTAACTACCTGGCTTCTATTCTTTCTATTAATGCTAGTTTCAGCTCTCTGTGAATTCTGTCCTGGTCCCCCAGTCCTACATACCTCAATTTACTTCCCCTTGGCTATCTTCATTGCTGGGTTGGTTTCTTGTCAGGTGATTCAGCTGTACTTGACCAGTTAGAACTTCCCTGATGTTGCTTGTTATCACCACCAGTGTCACATCTTGTAGTGCTGGCTCTTGCTTCATCTGGCTCTGTGGCAGTAGCCCTGTTCTGGCTTTGTCCCTCTTGGCCCCTTGGTACATTTGGTCTCCTTTCCTGTGGCCAGCTGTGACTTGACCCTTTCTTTGCACCTGTTGATGTTGTGGCAGACTACTATGGCCACAATTACTGACTCCCTTAATATGTCTTCCACTGCTACCACCCAACTTTTTCAAGTCTTACAAAGCCTCTCTCACCATGTCTTCCTGGCCCTTCTGCTCCTCTCTCTCAGTTGTCTTTCATTGCATTCTGTTGAGCTCTACTGTCCCCTTCTCTCTTTAGTTGGGGTAATTGCTGATGTAGTTGGTTTTTGCTAGCATGGTTGGTTGTAGGCCCTGAGTTATCATGGTTGTACTATCATCAACCCAGCTTTTCAGACACCTCCTGAGGCTCTTCTGCTAAACCTTGTGGATCTTTCTTACACTAGCTACTTAGCACTCCACAGATAGGGAGACTAAGCACTTTCATTTTCTTCTTCTTGTTTGGTCACTTCTCTAGGGACACAGTCCTTCCCTTCCAGGCTTTCTGCTCCTCTGTAACCTCTAGAGAATTTTCCCCACTTGAGCTTACTCAGGCTCTACCCACAAGCCTGTTGCAACTTATCCCAGGTTTGGCTGGGTCTTCTGGACTCTCAATGCCAAGACCATTTATTCCTCTCTTCCTCTGTTACTGAGGAATTTTTCAACAGCCCTACACAGCACACAAGTATTCCCACTAACACATTGCTGCCTGCTGGTACCTCTCTCCCAAAGCCTCCTTGGGCTTCTTTCTTTTCTTCTTCCAGCTTTCTTCCTCTTTCCAGCACTTCCATTCCTTTTCTTCTTCAGCTCTTTAACTTTTCTTTTTCTGACTTCTGAAACTTTGAAGTCCAGCCCTTGAGACCAGCAAGCAACCCTCCTGTTTTAAGCAGTTGCATTCCTTTTAGAGGGAATGGTGCTTAAGCTTTCAAGTGAACAGAGGTGAGAGGAAATGTCAAGACATTTTTTTTTCCTTTACAATATAGTCATCCTTTCACAGGCCTTATGCACATACTTAGAAGCTGTATACTTTCTGAGATATGGATTTGGTTTTAAAGAGTTTTATGGCAGCAGGTATGAACTTAGTTCCTTCAGTGTGGGGGGAAAAAAACCCTCAGTATGGTTTCTTGATTGGCCTTATCAAAAACAGATTTATTATTTTAAAATATGATTTTAGTTTATCATGAGCCTAGCTTCCCTCAAGTTGTCCACTAAGGTACAAAGTTTTTTTCTAAGGTTGACCTGAATTAAAGAATATCAATGTTATCAGCATAAAGAAGCACAGTTGTCTATTGTTGAATTTAGGAGGGTGGTATTGTAGATGGCCAAGATGGTGACAATTTCATATAAATATTGAAGATAAAGGGGACCAGAATACAGCCCTGTTTCGTTCCTTTCTGAATTGAAATGTCAGAAAAAGATAGCTGTCCCTACCATTTCTATCTTGGGTAATTGTGGGTTATTTTGCAACATCCTAATTAATCAATGTAATCTCAGATCTATAGATGAATGAAACAACTTCCACACAGAGTTTTTCTCTAGAGATGAAATCAAAAGCTGATTTTAAATCTATAAAGCTAACATATAATGAACAGTATATTTGTGTCTGTATTTCTCTACTAAGAACTGTAAGATAATGCATTGGTCTATAGTCCTCCCCAAAACCTACTGAAATTTCTCCTGCTCTAGCCAGTCCAGAAGTACATGTATAGAAAAAATACATCTACTTAGCTAGGAATGCTTAGGAGACTAATGGGGTGATCACTGGAAGTGACAGTGTTGTTGCCTTTCTTAACAAGAGGATCAACGATAGAGCAATTCTAGTCTTTAGACATTTGGAGTACATTATTAATGTGTTTAAATAGGGAGGCCAGAGGGAAACCCATCAATTAACATTACTTTTCAGAAGTTTGGGGAAAATTAGCTCTCTACCAGGGGCTTTCCTTTTTTAACCAATTAATTAATTTAACAATTTCCAGATGAGAGACTGGTGGCCAGGTGGCAATATAGTTGAAGGATGTGAGTTGTGGCAAAATACTGATGGGGAGGATCTGTATGGCAGGCACAGCGACCTTACAGAATTGGTGAAGTTTGTTATAAATAATGCATGCCTATCCTCCTGATCTTTCTAATTCTGGACAATTTTTTCCACCAGATTTTGAATTTGAGTTATTTTCTCTTCAAACATGAAAGAACAATATTTTTTTTTAAAAAAAACCTATAAGTATTTTGACCCACTAATATTTAGTATGCCACCTGGGACCCAGATCACTGTAGGAAAGCAGCATATAAATTCATGCAAATCTATAAGCAAGCATCTGAAGAGGTGGGAGAGGATTTGAAGCTTCAGGAGCATGTGGGGAATTGTCTGCCTTAGTTTCTTGTCCTTTTCTGTCCCAGAAACAAGAACTCATAAGTCTTTCCAGTGTGATATTAATAGTAGGATATTTTGTTAGCAGTTAGGACCTAGAACTCTAGCGAGGGCTGCTGCTGATGCTACTATTTTCTGGAAGTTAAAGTTGGTACACATGGAAATCTCCTCACGTAATTCTCACAACAATAAATCTGTGAGGTAGTCCAGGCTGAGATAGTAAGCTCTATAACTGCATGGAGACTTACAGTCAGCTGTCCCTTGTCCCAAGCTAAGACCTTAGCTACTTAAACCACACTTGCAAGCTTTATTTTTAAGATGTGCTCTAAGAACAGACAATGGAAATTGTCAAAATCAAATCAAACCTTGTTTTTAAATAAGGCTGCCCTTCTTGGAAGAAATAACCAGCAATAAGTTACTCTGATCGATACAGGGGTATTTGCACAAAGAAGAAAGCAAGAACTAAAAGGCTGTGAAAAACATACTGGGGTGTATGACATTCAATTTGTGACCTGAGAAGGTATCTCATTAACAGTTGGATGCACTATTGATAGGCCATAACATTTGGAATATGTTTATAAATGATTTACAGTGAAAGCCAAGTGACAACTAATTATGGCCACCCAGTATAAACAGGCTGCCTTAGTTCTTCTCTCATTATCAATCCACCCATTCTCTGTATGTAATTAGAATTCATATTGACTACCTACAAATTTACTTCATTAAACCCCAAAGAACTCTTCTGATTTTACATGGAGAATATTGGATTCAGACACTAAAAGTAGCAGCAGCTGTAGTTCGCTGCTTGGTATCAACTTATTGTCATTCATATTGGAATACATTTGTTTATCATACTAGTTAAGTTCCTTAATGGAGGGTTAATTTACATCTCTCAACCAGGGTTAAAATTTAAAATTGTGTATGTGTATTTTTTTAAAAAAACATTGCCTCCCCCTCCCCACTTTCTTTCATGATATTGAAGGGCGTTATTTTGATACACAATTTTATATTCTATATATACACAATTTTATATTTTATATATATACAGTATATATATGCTTCACATAATGTATAACCATGCCTGTAACAGTGCACTCTATTTTATTTCTAAAGGGTTAACTTGCTTTTGTTTTGTAAAGAGCACTGGTTTCTTCCCCCCTTATCTCTTTGCTGAATGCCCGATTGTCTTCGAATAAGCAATTAGCCGAGTACAAGCTGTTTGTTGTACCAAGCTTTTTGCAACAGTTGTGGGGCCCTACATTCTAGAGAGAGATAAGAAAAATCTTGTATGCCATTCCCTTGGTAACCAGAAGAAAAAGTTACAGTTAAGTTTATCTTCCTAAGAACCACCTTTCACTTGCTCAGACCGTCCCAAAAATCCCTTGTATGGGTATGAGGGGATGTACTATCTGATTACAGATTTAAATGTCTATAAAGCCTCTGATGTTTGTTTTGTGAGAGGTGATTACATCAACATCTTTTGTTAATGTGTTGATTGGGGTCACCCAGCTGTGTCTTGATCAAAATACATCTGCTATTCATCAGAAGTCTCATCTCAAGTCTTCTTATTGGCATTTTATTGAAACTTGGGAAATAAAAGTGCCATACAATATTATATTCCTCTTTTGTTTAAAAAAAAATTAGCATGATGTATAGGTTGCTTTGAAACCCTATGAATGCTTCATCACTAACAATGCACAGTTAAGGCCTAAACTACTCCAATTCACTCAGTGATTAATTCAGAGGTTCCGGATACATATCCTATGTGCCCTCTGGACACCTAAAAAAATATTAACCTGAGAGTTAATATGTTATGGTGAGAGCATCACAGGCAAATATCAGAACCAATACATTTGATGAAATAAAACTCTCCCTCCTCTTCTCACCTAGTAAGTTGTTAAAGAAGGCAAAAGGAGTACAACTCACTGCAAGAACACTACAGTGTAGAAAAGGAAGCTCCAACCCACAGGGCTACTCCAGCATAGTCTTCCCTGGAGGTCTTGCATTCAGCCCAAATTTGCAGCACTGCTTGCTTTCTGTTTTGTTGCAGCCACACCTTGTTACACACGCTGCTCCCAGGTTCGGCTTATGGTCACTCACTCACACACTCACAGCCTGTTGAGGCACGCAGATATTGTCAGCCCCCCTTGCTTTGCTGTTATCACCGAAGATAAATTCCTTGTGTATGTTTTATACTTGGCCATTAAAGTATTGGTATTGGTATTGGTATTGGTATTTCTACCTGGGTTTTCCAGATAGGTGCGGCTGAAGCAGACAGACACACAGCCCTGGTCAACAGCGGGGAAATAATTGGGGATACACACAAATCACTTCCAACCGAACACTGAGGCACAAGAGGTTCTTTGTAATACACGGAGACCCAGTGAATTTAAAGTAACAGCAAAACTTTACTGGTTGCAAGGTATATTTGCTCTTCCTCATACACACACACACACTTACCCACGTTCTTCCCAACTAGGCTGCCAGGCACTAGCTAGAGGGACGGAAGCCGCCAAGTCTGGATGACTCAGATGACCAAGACAACTCAGAGTGGGCGGGCCTCGGGACCCCTTTTATCCCCAAAAGGACAAGTTGATGGGATTGGGGTGAGGGCCTCCATGTGCTCAGGCCCAACCTCCTCTTTCTGGTTCAGGTCCTTTGTTTTTTCCTTAATTTTCCTTAACGACTTGCTTCCTTCTTATCTACCTCCCTGAAGGGATCTCATAGATAAGATTCCTGGCTTTTGTCCTCTCTGCTTACTTGCCTGCTTCATCTTTAGGTTATGGCAGCTTCAGCCTAGTCTCACAACCTTGCCCTTTGAGGGAAAGGTGGTATGTGTGTGTGCGGGGGGGGGGAAACCTGGCAGGTTCACTTCCACCTGCTTCTCTTTGAGGGGGAAAAGGCAGGTTGCAGGCAAAACCCATCTTGGTGGGTTTTGGTAATTCTTTTGCTACATCTCTTAGCTGATGGAGAAGACATGTTGGAAAAAGTCCTTTACATAAGGCAAGGCTGGGAGTGTTCTTCCCATTTCATCCTACACAGATTTTTTTTTCCTCAGTGCACAGGACATGAGAAAAGATTGTTCCTTGTACATACCTCCATGGAGGAGTGGATAATGTAAGGGGGCAGGACTTATTAAGCCAATGCCCTGACATTACCCAGTGCAATACATCGGATGAAGGATTCAAACTGTATCTGCCTGTGCACCATACTTTTCAGGCATACCAAGTGGTCCTCGTTTAATGTCCACTCATTCAGTGACTGTTCAAACTTACAATGGCACTGAACAAGTGGTAGTTACTATGGGTCCTCATACTTACAGCCGTTGCAGCGTCCCCATGGTCACATGATTGCAATTTGTGACCTTCCCTGTCAGCTTCCAATAAGCAAAGTCAATGGAGAAGCCGGTAGGAAGTCACAAGTTGCAGTCACATGAGGTCCTTGCTTAATGACCCATGCAATCCTCACTTAATGATGGCAACTGGGACTGCCAGAACTTCTGTTGCTAAGCATCACAGTTACGTGACACCACGCTTTAAGACCATGTCATTTAATCATGGAATTTTTGGTCCCAATTAGTGTCGTTAAGTGAGGGCTACCTATATTTTTTCTGGTACTTCAGTTCTGAAGTGAAGTTCCTGATATTTAAATGTAGTTGGCAGTGGGATTTCTAGGGGCTTGAATTTCAAAGTGAGACAGTTTTATAAATTGGAAATCACAGCTGCTTATTTGTTTATTATTTATAATGTTTCTGTCCTGTCTTTTCATCATTACAGACAACCTCAATTACAAGTTTAACAAAAGGAGTCTGTGATTAGCAAGACATAATTCCTGGTGGAAGTTGATATAGACAAAACAAGATGTGCCTAGGCCAAAACCAAGTATATGGATAAGTAAATCTAACTAGTTTTCTGCTTACAGACACCTTTCTCATAACTTTGCCATAATGATTTTATAAATATTCTTTTTCTGAGGGACTTTTAATTGCAGAATCAAGAGGGTTTTTTTGTTTTATATAGACTCCTTTATCTGTTTATAATTAAACTCATAAAAATCTTTTGGAGGGGGTGCAGAATAACTTCTTCCATATGATGAAAAGAAGTTTCATAAGAAAGAAAAACATGAAAAGGATTTGTTACTTATCCCATAATTAAAACGAAAAAGAAAATAACTGTATTGCAATATTATGGAAGAATTTAATCTGCCTTCAACTTTTTCACAATAGAAGTGTCAAAGCAATTTCATTTAGGGAAACCCTCATTCCCCATTCAAGGAGGTCACTTGAACAAAAAACTGCTTCAGGAGTTATTAATCAGCTAACATGATCAGATGGAGACTTGTTTGTAATTTTGGATCGTATTGTTACATGTTGCATGCTTCTAATACAAACACTACCATTATAGATCACATTTGCAAATATTTCTCTAAGCCAATTTGTCCTCCCTTTGATTAATGGAACAGTTTAGCTGGTATAGTTAAAATGTTATAGTAGTAATAAGCATTTTTTTAAAGGAGCACAGATTCTTTTCCAAATGATATGAAATGAATGGGATTGGAACTGCCAGCTGGGAATTCTGGGAGTCCACACATCTTAAAGTTGACAAGTTTGAAAAACATTGATGTAGACAATATTGTGGAATCAAAATGCAGGACTCAAACGCAAAATAATCAAGGCTTCACTGCATAGTGAAGTGATAGTATGTACTGGAGGAGAACCCCCACCAAGGGATAGTGAAAGACACCCCCTGCAGACAAAAGAGATGCTCTGATATTTATACATTTCAGGAAAGGGGAAGGGAAAAGGATCATAGAATCATAAGTCATAAGGTTGGAAGGGACCTTGGAGGTCTCCTGGTCCAACCCCCTGCCCAAATACATACATATATATTCATATGATGATGCAGGCATACATACCTAAGTAATAGATCTCAAGTTACTTTCTGCCCCTCTGTTATCTATTATCTACAAGGAAAATAATAGCCTTATTGAGAAAAAGAAACAGATCAGTTCAAGGTGCCAAATGCCAGGAAGAAGGCATCCTCCTTCAAGACAGATGTCTTGATAGTTCACACCAGCTCCAAGGGTGCTGCACATTCTTTTACGTTTCAATTTTATTAAGGCACTCCCATTCATCTGAAGCCTCTAGAAATTTACTTTCTTCACCCAAAAATGTATTTTCCTCACAATATAAAAGTAGAAAAAGCAATAACAAGAGGAACAATAATGCAATACTGAAAAAGGAAATGTATCGATAAAAAAATATTATCCAGCTTTAAGCATTTGTGGGTTGGATGCACAGCAGAAGATGCCAGGACAATTGCAATTAATAAATATTTATTAAGTCCAGATACTTACTGCTTTGCAGAGATTCCCCCCACTTGCAATCAGCCATGGTAAGCATGAGCAGCAGTGAGAAATGAATGCCATAGTTTATATTCACAAAGGGATTACTTTCTTTGAGCATGTTTCTTCAACCTCTCCCCACACCCAAGCTGCAAGGGAAGGTTATGTATTAGCAGATATTGGGTGTCTACTTAAGGCAAAAGCAGGAAATAATTATCTAACTAGGGTCAGAGCAAGGAGTTTGTTATCTCACAGTTTGCACAAAGCCAGTTTGAGAAGCTAATAGAAAGAGCTAGCTTGTCTAAGCAGCCTCTCTTCCTAGTGTTAATTAAAAATGCAGGTCAATCACAGGACAACTATTAATATCCATAAAAATAACAAGATCAGAGTCTGTTGGAATGGGTGGTTATAATAAATGTTATGAAATAGATAACTATTAGGGTTAAGTGTAATAAAAGAAAAAAATTCAGTGCTAAGAATATTTTGTTCCACTTTTGAAATCAAGAATTGACTTCAACATATGAAGAATCTTCTACTGAAATATAAAAAGAGATTAACAGTGCATAAAACTGGCACAGAAATATCAGATCAAATCTTTATTTCAATCACTGACCAGCGTAGCTTTGCACAATCAACCCAACAATTTTAATAGAACAAAATAATCAAAACCAGAAACGCTGGGCTTGAATATGAGTTCAATCAAAAAACAGAATAAGGCAAATACTATAATTCTTAAGACTAAGATCACTATTGTTGTTAGTACTGACACTGTAACTCTGTAATTCCCATTAAATCTATATTTCTGGCTATAAGCTGGTGATTAGATCTAAGATACATAAGCCAAAAACAAAGACATCAGTCTAAAATTTCCATATTTATGAAGTTGAGGAGCAATCACCACTTGTCTGATTTTACTAACAACATAAAGAAATTTGGCAAGGAAATATGAAACAGCTTTGTTCTATGAAACCTCAGCCTCATATTACTGTAATCACAGCATGATGATGCCCTACTAACTGTTCTGAAGTGACATATCCTCAGGATGCTGCCTTCATCTCATCCTCAGCCTGCTACAAAAGCACCTTCAAGTTATGTTCCACTTTTTAAGGAGTGTTTCCCCTCTTCTTCCAATTGCAATTTTTGTCATGTACATGATTGACAATGCTTCTTCAACAGTGCTAATGAAGAAGCAGCACTGCCCAGTTCCTACTGACCACTTCAGGCTGCTTCAGGCCTACTTCCTCCCCTCTGATCTCTCAGCAGTGGCTTACTCATTGAAGCTAAACTTTTCTCCTATACACACTAAAGTCTTTATGGTTTTCCAGCCACCCCTTCCTGATCTTACAGGTGATCTCCAGGCTGCCAAGGCTATGGAGGAAGGCAAGAGAAACAGGTGAGAGGACCGTTTTTTTCTCTACAAGATTTCTAAGATTTTGGGGATCAGAAAACAGGGAGGTGCACATCCCCTCCTAAGGATAGAATGGTAAGAGAAGCAAAGGGAGCAAATTGTTTATCTCCCAAATCGCCAACCCCACAGAGCTGAACTGTGCAATCACAGAACAAGTGTATAAAGGCTCAGTTCCCTTCACCCAGAGTCTGTCAGCCAATCAAAAAACACTGCCGGGGTGACATAGTAAAGCAGGAGAGATTCTGCTTCACTGCACAGACTCCACAGCATGCATTAAATATTTGGAAGGACTACTTTTAAACATGGGTTTATAGCTGTTCTGGAAGAACAGTAAAGTATGTTTTAAAATAGCTCTAAAGGAGTTGGCAGACACAGGGAAGTGCTGGGAGTGAATTGAAGTAGGAAAAAGCTTCTGCACTGTGTCTTGCAATCATCCCCCATCAGCTGTTTGCAGAACTATTTCTACAATGTGTAGTGCTCTTCTGAATATGCAATATGTTTAAAAGCACCCCTCCCAACACTTGATAGTGCTGCTTCTCAGGCTGGCTGATGGGTGCTGTCAGGCTGACTCCCTGCTTCTCCAGTCATCCCTCCCAGACATAGTGGCCTATTGGGAAGAGTGATAGCAGGATCTGTAGAGTGGGTGGGACTTTCCCACAAAGCAGGAGGAGAAACCCTATGGCTAGGTTCCCTCAGAACTCACCTCTTCTCTCCAGCTCTGGCTCCACCCCCATTAGGGAAAACAATTGGTGGATGTTTTTCCAGCTTCAGGAAATCCACCAATTACATACTTTCATTAACTTTCCTTAACTTGTTCAACGTTAAATTTCTAAGGACAGCACCAGTTGTCAGCTTCATCACTGAGGCAGAATAGTGTTTGGCCATCAGGGCAAAGCAATTTGTGCTAGCTTACTTTTCTGTAGACTGGAAGAATGCATTAATGTGGCTGTGAGGAAGACCCCTAAACCAGTAATCTTGGGAAAGATAATAAGGCAGTGAAAACAGAAATGGGAAGTCCAACAAGTTTAATAGATATAGGTAAATGGCTCAGATTCATCCAGACATCATACATTATAGACAAAGAATAAAATGTCTATCTTAGTCATTGATTCCTGTGCCACAAAGCCTGATACACAACGCTGGAATTAATCTAGTTGGTGTTAATTTAGCTCAGGCAATGAAAAGGCAATGGGTGAATGCTGGAAGTCAACCAAGTGTCAAATCAAAGAAAGAGTAAAGGATTAACATAATAATTGGGTGTTTTAGAGCAAAAATTGACACTGGAATGTAGCTGAAAGAATCCAGAATTTCAAAAAGAGAGTGAAAGTATCAGAAAAGTAAATAGAAGAAAAATATATATTGCTGAAACTTGAGTAAGAGGAAAAAATAAAATGCAAGTACATCAGATCAGGAAGAGCACTGAGGGTTTGATGGATAATATACCAGACTGTTAAAAGAAACTTTTAATAGGCACTGTTTTAGATTAAATCCATACTAAAGATTATTATAGATTTAATATAATTATGATGATGATGGTGATGAAGCTTTAATCAGTGGTCTGATGATGGTCAGGGCAATGATAATGGGTCTTGCAGTAAATGGCCAACATGTTCTAGATCATGGTCTCACTCCATGTGCCTTTGAAAATAACCAGGAAGCTATAGTTAATACAAAATCCAGTGGCCAAAATTACCCCAGGAAACTTCCCAATAGAGAGTCATATTTCAGTAACTTCAGGACTGATTGGTGGTACATAAACTTGTGTTTATGTACCACCAAGTTGGTGTTGATTCTTAGCAACCACATACATAGAACTTCTGCAGAATGAACTGTTCCCAATCCGGCTCTTCAGATCTTCTAATTTGCACCCATTGCTGCTATAATCAAGTCCATCCACCTTGTTGCTGGTTGTCCTTTCCTTCTCTTTCCTTCAATTTTTCTCAGCATTATAGAGTTCTCAAGGAGCTGGGTCTTCATGTAATATGTCCAAAGTATGATAATTTTTGATGAGCCTGGTCATCTGTGCCTCAAGTGAGAATCCTTGATTCATTTGATCTATGATCCATTTGTTTGTTTTCTTGGCTATCTCTGTATTCTCAGGAGTCTTCTCCAACACCAAAGTTTAAAACATGTTAATACTTTTTTTATCTTGCTTCTTCAAAATCCAACCAACATCCATAGACTATCGCAAGGAAAACTATTGCCTGCATGATTTTGATCTTTGTAGATATAGACACATCACAGCATCTGAATATCTTTTCCATGGCCTTCATTGCTACCCTCCAAGTGCTAGTTTATGTCATATATCTTGACTGCTGATTCTTTTATTATTGATGGTCAATCCTGAAAGACAGAGACTATCCAAAACTTCAATATGTTCATTGTAAGTTCTAAAGCTGGTTGTTATACCTACTGTCATTAGTTTGGATTTCTCTATATATTTAATCCTAGTTACATTTTTTCACAGTGTTCCTTGACTTTCATCTGTTCCTAGAATGTACAGATCATTTGCATTTTCAGCTATCAGAGTGGTATCATCAGTGCAGCACAGTTTATTATGGGTGCCAAGAGTGCCTTCCAGAGCCCTGAATGTCAGATGGGTTTTTCCAAGCCCTATAGAGACATCACGGATTGGTTCTGCACCCTTCTACATGCAAAATGTATTTGACTATTGAAATACAGTCCTACCTTCCTTTTGAAACATAAAGCCAGTTCAGTCCTTGGCTGGCATGGACCTATGCTGTATATATTTGGTTTATCTTCAAAGAGAATGTATTCTGGCATTCAGAAGATTGCACATGTACAGTTCCTCCAGTTTTTAGATTTGTGTAGATTAGCATGTGTGTACACTTATGTTGGTGGTATACATATTATATTAGCATATGTGATATACAAGGCCACATCATGTAAGTATTAAGGAAGTCTAAGCATTAATGGGCTAGTATCATGGCATTTTTGCTACAGCAGCAAATGAATTTTTAAAATGAATTCTTGGTTTTCCATACAATGGGATGTGAAGTAATAAGCAGTTATGTTTATTAGTTTCAGGGATGTATTTTGACCTAAATTAATTCTCCAAAATAATAACTGAAATTGCTAAGAATTTTTTCTCTTTCACTTTTTAAAAAAATAATGGAATTTGTAATGAAAGTATGTATGGAACAAGAATATATTTTGTTCATTTTCAATCTGTCTCCAGTGCAAATTCCTACCACCACTACCACTTTAGGAATGGGATTTAGTTAATATGTGTCTGTATAGTTAGAAACTGGAAGAAAAAAGGAGCCTTCAATACTGAAAAGAAATTTTGCTTTCATCTGGATTGTAAACCTCATTCTTCCCAGACTAGTAGAGTTGATTTAGCTCTAACCTGGCAACTGTTTCAAAGTTTCTTTCTATAACAAGGATTTTTCTTAAATTTAATGAATTCTTCAAACTGAGACCAAAGATTTAAGTCTGCTATTATATGGTTATGCAGCTAAAAACTTAGATGATAAAGAAATTGTAAGAGAACCATTACCACGGAGTACCTCCCATGCTACAGGGGCAGCTCTCAGAAGTTCACCACTTCCTGGAGAAGGCAAATCATATGGCTTCTTCCTTACATTTGTACATCTCGCTCAATCTCTTGACACCTGGTTGAGAACATAACATAATCTGCACCATATGCAAATCCTATTGACCCAGTGGATATTTCAAGCCCGCACATCCCATGGTCTTCTAAGTTGAACACAGCTTACTAATTTTGCCTGATAGCACGCAGAAAGTTTGATTGGCTCTTTACAAAGGAAGAGATGAAGAAGGGGACACCAATTAGGAGAACATTAAACAGGCAACCTAAGGCAAAAAATATAATGCCAGGTAATATCAGCATGGAGAAGGATTATTGTGATACTTTGTGGTCCATGCTGGATGGGGATTCTGGATAACTGTCAACCATCAGAAAGGCTGGGGAAGGTCACTTTGTGGAAAATCAGTCTGGGCATATTCTGCACTATCAGGATATGTTTATTTTATTTATTTATTTATTTATTTATTTATTTATTTATATGTCAAATTTGTCATCGCCCATCTCATTTTTTTTAAAAAAACACCTGACTCTGGGCAGTTTAAAATCAGTTAAAAATACAATATAAAACAGACCTAAATAAATAAGAAAAACTTAGAATTCCCCCCCTCAAGTGTTTGATCTTAAGACTTTTCCTACATTGTACATACAAAGAAGGGTTCCGTGGCATTATGGCTTGCTTCTGCAGTTAAGTGCTTTCTTGCAATCTCGCCCTGAATGTCTACACTTTAAGCATGCAAATATGATAATTTTATATTATATTTGTATTATAAATGTATATTATAAATTATAAATTATATTATAAATTATTTATATTAAAATTTATATTATAAAGTTTTATATTATAAATATTTGCAGGGGGAATGTCTATGGATGTAAGCATCCCCAACAACTGAAATGCATAAACATTAGATTGGCTAGAAGGAGCTATGTGACTTTGGAGGCCAAGAGAGCAGGCAGTGCCAACTGTTTGTTGACTGTATAGAGCCGTCCTTATGCCTAATACTGACAAATGGCAGGCCGTTATTGACATTTCCAGTCCCATTTGTGCCAGTGAGCATTCACACAGTACTATTAAGCACCTGGCAGGTTGCAATTCATGTTTGGTTGATTCCTTTTGTTTTCTGTGTTGGGTCTACCCAAGCTCTACAGATTGGGTATATTTGCATTTTTCATCCATTTTCAACAACTCTAGTTAACATTTTTTTTTTTTTTTTTTTGTGGAAGAAGCATGCTGCCAAATGCCTTGTTGCTCTTTTATATTTGGTTGATATATATTTTCCATTTAATTATTTATATTAGGAGAGACAGCCATTCTTCACAATACCCAAGCAACGTTTATGCAAACCTCCAGCTGAATGCATATTTATTGGCCCCTTGTCATTGACAGAGTTTCCACTCCAGCTCTGTTTTATGCTTGTCTTTCCCCGGGCACAGTGACGGCCCTGGGCCATTATACTCAGAAGTTATAAAATATGGATCTCACCATCATGAATATTAGATCTCAATTTATGGCCTTGTAGAGCAATTTGGACTGTATAAAACAATGTTTAATCACAGCTAACAGTAAGGAACATGAAAATGTTCACAGTAAGTGGAAAAGGGTAAGTCAATCAGGAACAATAGGCTTTATAGCAAAGTATGATAGCCTAGAATTCTTACTACAGCCTTCAGTTTTCTATCCTGTTGTAGCCTAAGTGCTGACAAAAATTTGGAAATCCCACTGGAGAGTGCCCACCTCTCCCTTTATAATATCTAATTCAAGGATGGGCCACATAGTGTGCATATAAACCAATGTGCCAATAATGCTCCTATTTATAAGCCACCAGATGACCTGCCCATGGCCTCAGTGTTTAAAATATATTTTTACTTTTAGAAAGCTTGGTAGGGGGAGCTAGTGTGTGACAAAGCAAAGTGACAATTTCTAGCATTCTTTAAATATGAGTGGTAGATAGTTGCAATCTAATGCTACAACTGGAATGTGCCTACCTATCTAGAAAACACAACACTTTGGTACTATGTTAGAAAGCATCCTTGGAGATAGACTGTAGGATTGTGTACATGAGTCCAGAAAAAGATGCAGCTTCTTTAAAAAGGCAAAACTAGATCCAAATCTGGATCCAAAACTGAAAAGGTGTTTTGGACTAGGTGTGGGCATGCATGCCATAACTGTCATTGCCTCTTTAAAGAAGCTGCATTTTTTTTTTTTTTTGGACTCGTAGTAGCTATGCAGTTCCAAGGAAATATGTGTTTAAGGTTAGGAAGCACTGACAGTGCATGAGAAGGTGCTTCAGAGCAAGCACGGTGTGCTGTCTCAGCATATCTGTAATAGATTGGGGAGCGTGGGACATCATTCAGTTTTTGATAAAAGCCTGTTTTGTTGTAGGCCAGTGTTGTCCAAACTTGGCTACTTTAAGATGAGTGGACTTCAACTCCCAGAATTCCCCAGCCAGCAAGTCCACTCATCTTAAAGTGGCCAAGTTTGGACAACACTGTTGTAGGCCATCTCTGGGGTATCCAGTGTGGCACATGGGTATGACAATGTGTCCTCAGCCGGCTTTTTGTCTTACCTGACTTTTTACATTTGGGGAAGAGGAGTAGCTATAGAGAGTAAGGAAGCTGAGCTTGATGAAGATATGCAAGCTCTGTTACTAAAACAATGGGAGGAAAAAAGTATGTCTCAAATCCACAATAAACAGAAAATCTGTGGAAAAGGCTCAGACAGACACCTCCTAATTCACATCAGTATATAAAAGGGGGAGGAAGTACAGTACAATCAGACTGGCAGGTTTCTGATATTATAGCCATTCTCGATAAAAGTAGCTTTAACCTTTCTGTGGAGTTGATTCCTGGTCATGTCTACCTGGTGGGGCTGACCGTAGCATTATGCATAAAGAAAGTGCACACATATATTGAAATCCAGGAATGTGAGTACAAGAAAAGGGAAGCAACAAATATATTATTGTGAAGGTGTGCTATATACAGTGAAGTCAGGCAGAAGAATGGGATAATGCCCTTCTGAATCAGATTACAGAGTTTTCAGGGAAGAAAGACTTCAACTACAGAGACCTTTGTAGGAAAACTAATTCCTACAAGATACCAAAAATCTTTCAATGGTCTTGATAACTGTTTCATTTTCTAGAAGGTTAAAGAAGACAGAAGGGGATCAGCTATCCTAAATCTCCCAGGCCTTGGGCCAGGGTAGATGGGGCCCATTGTTGATTGTGTTTTATGTATGTTTTCCTGTGTTATTCATATTTTCCATCTTGTTCATTATTTATTATATATTGAATTTTTATCTTGTTTTGTTATATTGTGAACTGCCCAGAGTTGGTCCGGAGTTGGGCAGTGCCAAAATCAAATAAAATACATTAATAAATAAACTAAGCAAACAATCTGATCCTAACCAATAGGAAAGAGCTGGTGGAAGAAATAAAAGCCATGGGAACCTTAGAAGGAAGTGGCAAATCTATTTTGGATTTCTTGATACTACAGATAGGGAAATTAGCGCATAATCGTACTTGCAGATTAGATTCTGGAACTACCGTTTTCAACAGAATTGGAGAAATATTAGGTGGGATCCTTTGAACAAAAGTCCTCATATTAAAGGGAGCACAGTACTCCAGTGTTTGTTTATATATATATATATATATATTTGTGTGTGTGTGTGTGTGTTTGTGTGTGTGTATACATTTAATACACATTTTATTCATAAAAAATAAAATATTGGGGTACAATCACACATCATTTCATTGAGATAAAGGGGGCAGCAGCTGAAGAAATAGTTGTGGATGCACAAGGAGCTTTTGATTGAGCTAAGAGACATACAAAGGCAATGAAAGATGATGATACATAAACACATACACAAATACACATACACATGCATATATACATATATGTATTATATATATATATATATATATATATATATACACACACACACATATATAAACATCTAATACACACACATGTACACATATATTCATACACACACATCCAAAAGTTTCATAAATTTAAAAGATAGACAGCACCATATGGAGGAAAAAGAAGAGTAAAGGTTCCCATGATGCATTCAAAGTTAAGAGTTCAAAAAAGTTCAAAAAGCAAACAAACAAACCCAAACACTAATAGAATAAAAGGAGAGAAGCAGTTTTTTTAAAAAAAAAAAAAAAGATGAGTCCTAGCTTGGTGAAAGAACCCCATTCTTCTTTTGATTTGTCAGCCCCAGTTTTCTGGAAATGCTTATAGTTGTTTTTCTAAATTAGCTCATGCATTCAGGTTGCTTTGATTTAAACTAGAATCCTAGTTGCATTCCAGAATATGTTTTATTCTTTGCTGATAAAGATTACAGATTATTCCGAACTTTATCTCCTCAGGCTTCTCCTATGATACACTGTAGATTTCTCCATCTTCTCATGTTGCATGTCATATATGAGGAAGATAAAAGATTTTTTTCCTCCCTGTAAGAAAACAGACACTTTAAATACTCACCAAGAATACTCATATATTCTTTTGAACCTACAGAAGAGAACTAGTCTTGCTTCTTTCTATGGGAAATTAAAGATGTCCTCTGGAAACATTTGCAAAAACTGCTGTCTGTGGCAAAGTGGCTATAACTGCCATTCCCATTTCTTGTTCTAACAGTGCCAGGGGATAATGCCTGTTATAGTAACAGCTGGGCCACATCTGCCAGGGGCTCAACAGTTGCATGAGAGAAGATTGTCTTGTATAAATCACTCATAGGACTAGTTCTTAAGATGGTATGACAGCATCAAACTGATGAAAGCACGGTGGAAATTGGGCTGCTATCAGAAGGAAGTCTGTTCCTATCCAGATTTTCAGTTTTTGAAAATGTAATTTAAAAAAAAAACATTTTATTTGTACAAATATTTTTTGAAATATTCATTTACAGAGCAATTTTATGGATCAGGGAAAAAAGTTGGGGAAAGACAGCTGTGAACCTCTCTCTCTCTCATACAAGCCCACACACATTTGATTCAAATGAATGTGAAAGTAACTTTGCCACCTCCAGAGTTGTTCACTTTTTCTCTTCCAAAAGGCATCCAAGGTAGATCAAAACCATCTCCGGAGCACATACAGTGGGGTAACCACAACAGCAAAGCTGCTCATCAACAGAGGACCTATGGTGCAGATGTCCTTTTCTACCCTTCTACCTTAAGGATGTGATCTGAACATATTATGGGTCTTGGAATATCTTCACAGGCATGATGGACACCTAGTGGAATAAAAATGTTTTAAGGTCTTCTTAGAAACAAGGAGGCTAAGGAAACCAAGTTGTTTCAAAGGGCAAGGGCAGCCACTGAGAAAATTAATTGAGCTCCCATCACTTCATCCAATTTTATGGATCATTTCAATGTGCTCTGGATGGTGCAGTCCAAAAGTTATTGTGAAGAACTCTAGAAGGATTTCTTCAAATTGGGTGAGTAGACAATTCATATGGCAAATGCAGTTCAGGTTAAAAAGTGCAAAATGATGTACATTGGGGCAAAAAAAAAAAAAAACCCTCCCCAAGCTGCTCATAGTGAACTGCTATAACTAGCCAGAGAAAAAAATCTTGTGGTCATAGTGGGTAGTTCAATGAAGACATCAACTCAGAATGTGGCAGCAAATTCCATGCTAGGGCTCATGTGGAAAGGGAGTGAAAATAAGACTCATATCATTGTAATGTCTTTATATAAACATATGATAGGTCCACATGTGGAATATTGTACAGTTTCAGTTGCCATTTACATTTGATAAAGGATATAATAGAATTGGGAAAAAAAACACTGAAGAGGACAACCAGTTATAATTAGGGCGTTTGAACACCATCCTTCCAAGAAAAGGTTGGAACATATGAGATTCTTTAGCTTAGCAAAAAAGTAAGTGAGGGGAGATGTGATTGAGGTGTATGATACCATGGATGTGTTCTCTCAAAACACTAGAAATTTGGGCCCTTTTATGAACTTGACTGGAAGAAGATTTAAAACAGAGAAAAGAAAGTACTTCATACTGCACTTAATTACTCTATGGGATTCTTACTATGAGATGTGGTGATGGCTGTGAACGTGGATGAATTGGATAAATTCATGGAGGACAAGTCTATAAAGGGCTATTGCCCTTAAAGACTGTTACTTCAGGACTGGGAACAGCATGTCTCTAAATTTCAGTGCAGGAAAACAACAACAGAAAAGGGCTACAGTATTTCCTTCTTCGGCTTAAGAGGGCCACAGAGGCATCTGATTGGCCACTGTGAGAAATAAATTGCTGAACAAAGGTGAGCCTTGATCTGATCCAGCTAGGCTGTCCTTATACAGGTGATCCTCATTAACAACCATTCATTCAGCGACCATTTGAACTGTGACCAGCTGAATGAGTGGTACTTGTGACTGGTCCTTGAAATTCTGGCTACTACAGTGCCCCCATGGTCACGTGATCATGATCCAGGCACTTGGCAACTGGCCTGGATTTCCCACCATCGCAGGGTCACATAATCACGATTTGCAACCTTCCCTGCTGGCTTCCCACAAGCAAATTCAATGGGAAAGACAGCAGGAAGTCAGAAGTCACAGTCACGTGAAATACTCCCTTAATGACCTGTGGTTACTGTAGTTACTGCAATTCACATAACAGTAACCAGGGACTACCAGAGCGGCTGTTGCTAAGTGGTGTGCTCATGTGATGTCACACTAACCTCATCCCTTTGTGAGGAAAATGAGGAAAATATATCTTTGGGTGGAATCTTTGGGTAAAAGAAGCAAGTTTTTAGAGGCCTCAGATGAATGGGATCACCTTAATAAAATTGAAACATAAAGGAATGTGCGTGTCAGGCCTAGCCCAAGGAACTCCAAGAGACCATGTAAATTCAGTCCAGCAATATTTATTAACTACAACCTCTAGCAAGAATCTTCCCAGACTGAAACCCCAGTTCCCAAGTAATGCCAGCCACAACACTGTGAATTCCTCAGGGAGGTGCCAGTCTCATCCTCTTATCTCTCCCTCTCGCCTCAGGAGATGAAAGAAAATGTTTTTCTCCCTGAGTCTGGCCTTCATAATTCCATTCCATCACAGTGCAGCACCCTTGAAGCTGGTGTAAACTGGACTGATGGTAAACTCCTTATCACAAACATCCCAAGAAGAGGGTGTCTTCTTCCTGGCACTTGGCACCTTGAGCAATTTGTTCCTTCCCCTCTGACACTATTGCTTTCCTTATAGATAGCAGCTGTTCCGTCCTTGCAGATAGCGGCCAAGAACAGGGACAGAAAGTAACTTGAGAAGTATAGCTCATTTAGGTATGCCTGCATCATCATATAAATATGTATACGTATGCATACATTCCTTCCCCTTTCTTGTAGAGCTGTATAAATATCAGGGCATCTATTTTGCCTACAGGGGAGTGTCTCCCACTAACCTTTGGTGGGGTCCCCCTCCAGTACGTACTGCCTAATAAACACTGCAGCCTTGAAGCCTTGATTATTTTGCCTTTGTGTCCTGCATTTTGATTCCACAGATTAGTGATGGAAATTCTAGTCCCAGTTATCAGCATTAAGCCAGGACTACCTGTATTCTTATATAAGCAGGAATGCTACATAAACAAACACAACTGGTACACGGATCGAAAACAAGATGGCGACGAGGCTGCAGCTTTAACAACGAGCTCCTGCTAAAAGGTTCTCTACTTCTAAATCCACATATCCTTTAAAACTTTAAGACTTACTTGCAATATAAGATGGTACAACCCTCCCTTCTGGAGTATTCTTGGATAACAGCTAAAGCTGCAACTAACTCCTTGTGTTATGGGGAAAAGGAAGAAGCGACAAAGAATACCTTCCGCAATGGGGGAGGGGGTATTGTGTCTATGATCTTTTATTCTGTTTTATTATTCTTGACTTTTAAAATGTAAGATGCCCATAACATTTTGTGTGGTGTCAAACTCTAAATAAATAAATAAACAAGCAAGCAAGCAAGCTGAACATGAAGGCATATACCCAAATTTAAGATACAGCTCCTATTGTGGGTTGGAGCTGGGCAGAAATGGCCTTTTGATTATCTACTAAAATTGTGGGCAGAGAAACTGGCTGGATACTTTCTGCAAATATCTCCAGGAAAAGAAGAAACTGTTCAACAAATTCTCCCCCGCTCCCTCCATGGTGTCCATAGAATTGCTACTAAAAAAGCCACAATGAAGCTGTTATTTCATGGTGTCTTCTGCTGGAAGTTCACAGGAGCCAAGAAAATGTGCAGACCACTGGTGAGATATTAACACACAGCCCTTGTTCACCTTGTAGCTAAATAAGATTAAGAACATCATATTTCACCAATGAGAATTTCTCCAAAAGTTTTCCTCATTTGCAGTGGGGTATGTATAAGCTAAAGCAATTTCTCTTTCTGCCAACTGAATAACCCCCTCGCTCGAAAAAAACCCAGGAATGCAGAACTGCCCAACACTAGTATGTATATGCATGTGCCTGTGTGTATTATATATCAAGTATAATTTAACCAAGATAAGTATTTTTTCTTTTGTTTTATAATATTGTTTAAAGCAGTATAACCAATTGAAGCTTTTGAAACCATTATCTACTCTTTCATTACTTACATGCTTTCCATTTGAAGGTAGATGTGTGTGGCTGATCTTTCTGAGATCTGAAGAACTCTCTCCTTGACAATAAATCAGCTCTAAAGATTTCTGTAAAATGTGCACATCTTGTTTCCATCCTTTCTACCTTTCCCCCTCTGTAGCTAGGTAGGTTCATTGTTAAATTACATCTGGAAATGTGGAATGTGTAAATATTTGGTAAGAACCTCAGGCTCCTTGCTGACATTTTATCACATCAAGTAGGGAGGGGATGTTCTTTGAATAATAATAATAATTTTTTTAAAAACAGCTTTCCTTTTTATGTAAATTTTTGCCCTCAGGTTGATATGGAAAGGTCATTGTAACTTGGAATTCCCACAAAGAAATGCTGCCACAAAAAGCCCTCTGAGGGATTTGAAAAGCAAGAAATAATGACATTTGATAATAACCATCTCTTTAGACATGGTTATCAGGATTCGCCTAGGTTTCTTGTTGCTCTTTATCACATCCTGAGTTTTCTCTGTTTGCAAGTGTTGGGGGAAAAGGGAACAAATAGGAAGAAACATATTCTTTCAATTGCCATTCCAAATGGATTGGTGGGGAAAGATATTTTTGCCATTCATAGCTTCAAAGCTTTGCCAAATGCTCATGTCAGAAGCGGCGGTTCACATGACCACATTTCTTATCTACAGAGCACAGAGATTTGAGCAGGTCTCTAAAGGTCTTCAGAAATTTAAATGTGGTTTCCAGTGAGGATTTATGGTGGACTAGATATCCCTGAAGGAGCAGGATGGCATTGCAGCAGAGATTGGTGGCCAGACAGTGAATTCTAGCCAGCACAGACTTTCCAGATAAAGAAGAGATCATGAGATCGTCCACTTTTACTCCAGACAGCTGCTCCTCATGAATAGACTGCAGGAACTGAGGTTTTTGTGATCAGCTTGTGAGTTGAATACCTGGGGGTCAAGGGATTTCAATCAAGCTCATAGCCGTAATACCGCCTATATGGCCACAAGATTCACACAAGCCTCATTTCTTAAACATTTTTGGATGTAATTAATTTACAGGTAAACAGAGATTTTCTGAGCTGCAGGATAAGATAATTCCACTTGGTGAGTCAACATTCTTTCTGTATTACAAAAGGGGGGGGGGAGTGGGGGTGAGGGTTAAAGATGTGGAACTTGGCAAAAAACCTAACAAGGAGTAGATGTAAGAAAGTTTAAAATGGATGAAGGGAGAGTTATTTTGAAATATTATTTTTTGGTGAAAGTGCTTTTGAACAAATTGGAATTAAAATGGACAAACAAACTGGACCTTTGTGGGAATGTTTTTTCTTTACAATTAAAGAGTGCAAACAATTGGTGGATTTTACAAAACAAAAGACAACTGTAACATGAGCCCAACTGTGATGCTAACTGTAACTACAGAGTGCCATTTGAGACAAAAGTATTAAGGGTACAGGAAGACAAAATAGAAAAAGAAAAAGAAAAGAAGCTTGCCTTTTACTCTTTCTCTTGCAACTGAGACATTTTCACTTTTGGATTACAATATTACAATGGCAACCACCAGAAAAGTGGCAAAACCAGCAGAGGGGAGGAAAAGATCACTAGAACAGCCTGCAGAGAGAGGAATTATACCAGATTTACTTCAGAAAATGTTTGAGGAATTAGGCAATAAGTTAGCTGAATCACTTGAAATTAAATTGACAGCTTTTGAAAAAAGAATGGATCAAAGACTTGTAAATATGAAAGAGGAAAGAAGCTAAGGAGATGGAAAGCTCTGTAAAACAAGTGTCTGGAGATGTAAAACGACAAAGTGGAAATTCTGGAGAGTAAGACAGAAGTTACAGACAGAGAGTTGAAAAGAGAACTAGATAATTTGGTTCTGTTGGAATTAAGAGAGAAGGAATTATCCACAATGGAGGAATGGTTGATGAAGATGATGGAACTTGCTGAGATGGCCAGATTGACTTTGTTAAGGAGAGAAAAGACAATATCTACATTTATTGCTGACTGGAAACCCCTTATGGACTTTTTGCATGAAACAAAAAAAAAATGAACCTATGATTTATGATTTTGATGATTAGACAGGATAGATTATAGAAAGAAGAGAAAGAAGTAACCATAGAGAAAGGTAGAAATTACCTTAGAGAAATTACCTTAGAAAAAGAGGTAAATTTATAATTGTACAGGTAGTCCTTGACTTACAACCATTCGTTTAATGACCGTTCGAAGTTACAGTGGTGCTGAAAAAAGCAACTTACAGCCAGTCTTCACACTTAAGACCATTGCAGTGTCCCAGTGGTCACATGATCAAAATTCGGGCGCTTGGCAACCAGCATGTATTTATGACAATTGCAGTGTCCTTGGGTCATGTGATCATTATTTGCAATCTTCCTAGGGGGCTTCCGACAAGCAAAGTCAATGGGGAAGCTGGATTTGATTCATGAACATGGCAAAGAAGGTTATAAAATCAGGCATGAATCACTTAACAACTATATCACTTAGCAATGGACATTCTGGATCCAATTGTGGTCATAAGTCGAGGACTACCTGTACTTATGACTGCCGTAAAGAAGATCCAAAGCTACTTCTTTGCATCTTTTTTCTTTCTTTTATATTTTTCTTTTACTTTTTTTCCTTTCTTCTACTTTTAGCTTTCTTTTTGATTTCTTTCTTTTTCTTTTCTTCTTCTACTTTATATTCATTTGTATTAGTTTTTAATCTTCTTTTTTAAAGGTATATATGTATATATGTGTGTGTGAGTGTGTGAGTGTGTGTGTGTATGTATGTACTTTTCTCTTTTTGGTACTCATACAACTCCTGATAGTGTCTTCATTTCTCATGAGACAAAATGAATGCATCACACGTACACATTCTGTAGATTATTCAAAGTTCAGAAGGAGAGTAAAGATGAGAAAAGGCAGGATTCAAATGCTAAGAGAACCTGAAAATGATATGGGCAAGGATTAGACACACAAGGGGATCATCTGGATATCCCTGGTGCATTTTGATGGCATGCAAAACCTAACAATTCTACTTCCTCTTTTTTTGTTTTTGTCTTCCTAGTTTTTCCTCTACGGTATAGAGAAGATATCACAGCCAGAGATGAGATTTTGCCTGTTTGCCCTTCTACCAGAAGTCAAAGTGGACTGCATAAAGTGTCACTCAGTAGAAGCTGTGAAAGCAAAGATTGGTGAGCCAGAGGTCAGAGTATCATCTCTATAGCCCTTTCATCAAGATGAAGACTCCTACAATTGAAGCTCTGTCACTAGTTCCAAATGAAAATTATACATTACCAATCACCAAGAAGTAGAAAAGAAAGATTATGATTGTAGGTGACTCCCTCTTGAAAGGCACAGAAGCTCCTGTTTGTCATCTAGTTCTTTCATCTTGACATTTATGCTGTCTCCCAAATCTGAGATGTGACAGAAAGATTGACAAAGTTTATCACAGACCTTTCCTCCTCATCCTTGTGGGCAGAAATGATATTATGAGGCATGACTTCCAACATATCAAGAGTGATTTCATGGCTTTGAGGAGGAAGATGAAGGAGCTTTGGCCCAAATAGTGGTCTCATCGATACTTCCCATCTAAGAAAGCATTTCAGCAAAGAGAAATGAAACATTTTCAAGTGAACTCCTGGTTGCAAAATTGGTGCAAGTAGTTGGGTTTTTCAGCAACAGTACAAACTTCAGGGACAAGGAGCTGCTTTGCAGATATGGAATTGATCTCGCTAAAAGAAGGAAGCTACATCCTCCTTGGGCAGGAGTGCTTTAAACTAGAATACAAGGGAATAGGATTTGTAAGATCATTGGTGAGTTATAAATTGGCAAATAATGGATTAAATACAGCAGCAAAACTAATTGTGTTGGAAATTACTAGTTTAACAAAGAAAATACAAAAATAAAAGGGAGACTGAACATAGGGAATAACACATTGTTATAAATTCTTCTACACTAATGTAGATTAATCCAGACTAATGTAAGGTAAATTGGATGTCATGAGGCCCAAAAGCCTTACTGAAAAGGAGGAGTTGATTGAAGATATTAAGGTGATGAAACTTTGTTTACAAGTGACCATGCACTGTTAGAGTTCTTGGTTTTAACAAAAAGATTGGTAAAGAGCAAATGAAGTCCCACTCCCATTCCAATCAAATACAAACCATGGGTTTTAGAAAAGTCAATTTCAATAAGCTAAGGTAAATTGTAAGAAGGATGCTGGGAGAAAAGGACATTAAAGGAAAAGGTGTTGAAACTGACTAGGCCTTCTTGAAAAGGAAATTAAGGATAATGAAGTCTCAAACAATAACACTGAGGACAAAGATGAGGAGATATCTAAAGAAGCCTATGTGGTTGAATGAGCAGCTTGCAAAGAAGTTTAGACTAAAGAAGAATACTAAGTGGAATTAGGAGGAAAGGATAATTACTAAGAAAATCTAATAAAGCTTCAGCTCAGAAATGAAGGAATGAGGTCAGGAAGGCAAAACCAGAAAATGAGCTAAGGCTATCAAGAGAGGCAAAATCCAGCAAGACAGGTTTCTTCAAACACATCAACAGCAAAAGGAGGCAAAGGTGGTGATGAGCTCACTGCTTCCACTACTTAGGAAAAAACATCTTAACAGATGACCAAGAGAAAGCAGAGGACTCCATTCCTGTGTTACCTTTGTCTCTACATTCAAAGGAAATGGTGATCTGAGTAGCAGAGATTGGGAACAAAAGGGGGGGGGTGTTCAGGGCAGGATCAGGTAAAGGAACTTCTAGTAAATTTGAAGACCTTCAAATTCCCAGACCCTCACGGCATACAGTACACCCTAGAATCCCAAGGACACTGATTGAGCAGCTTTCAGGGCTTCTGTCAATTATTTTGGAGGAATCCTAGAGAACTGAAGAGGGACCAGACAACTGAAGAATAGCAAATGCACTCTCTTGAAGAAAGAGAATCCCAGTGTAACATAACATCAGTATCTGGAAAATATGTTAGAGCACATAATAAAGCAGGTCATTTGGAAGCATCTTGAAGGTAATGCCATGATTACTAGGACTCAGCATAGTTTTCTCAAAAATAGGTCATGTTACATAAGTCTCACCTACTTCTTTGGCAAGGTAACTGCATTACTGAATAAAGGGAATCTTGTGGACATATTGTTCTTATGGTCCTTCACATCAATCTTGTAGAGTGTAAGGGAGCTGACCTTGACAGAAATATGTAAGAACCATTGCCTAGGCAAAGGGGGCTGAAACATTCCTTAAGTCTTGGGAAACAAGATAATATTCAGAAGCAGCTCAGGCAAAAGTCTCCTGATTCACTGGAGTATATATAAGAAGGAGAGGAGATGCAGTACAATCAAACTTGCAAAATTCTGCTATTATAGCCAATCTCAATAAAGTGTAGTTCTGGTCTTACAGTGGAGTTGATTTCCTGGTCTGGTCTATCTAGAGGGGTTGATAAGCTTGACACCTGGTGACTGCATAGAAAAGTCCATGCAGTTTTCTTGGCCACATGTTCAAAAGTGCTTTGCCATTACCTTCTTCTGGGATGTTTTTCAATTTTCCAATCTAGTACTCTGAGAGAATGACTGGCCCAAAATTGAAAGTTGTTAAAGTGTGGTTGGAATGGTACCATAAGGTGGGGTCCACAACTGGCTGGCTAGTTGCACTCAGGGGATCAGCACTGAGAGCTCTACATTGAGTTAGAGAGCAGTAATCAGTGGGCTCCCCAAAGGATCTGTCTTAGAGCCAGTATTATTCAACATTTTTATTAATGACCTGGATAACAGGGTTGATGGGCTACTTATCAAATTTATGGGTGACATAACTTTGGGAAATCTGGCCAACACCCAGGCTGCAATTTAATCTGGGCCAATTGGAAGATTGGGTTAAGAGGAGCAAGATGTCCGTCAACATCTTCATTCAAGATGTTACATTTAAGGAGGCAAAATGTAGGACACATATGCAATTGGCCATTCATAGGTTGGAAGCACTACATTGGAGAAGGACTTAGATGTGGTTATAAATAGCAAGCTGAACATGAGTCGCAGTGTGATACAACTCAATATAAAGGCTAACACAGTTCTGGGCTGCATTAGGAAAAGCATGTATGAAAGACACATGAACTCCTTATTTGTTTCTGTTCTGCATTGGTAAGATTACATGTGGAGTACTCTGTACAGTTTGGGGCAATGTGTTTCTAGAATTATATTGAAAAGTTAGGTTCAGAGGAGGGGACAAAGTTAATGTAAGGATCTAAGGACACAATCTGTAAGGACAAGATGAAGGATATTGAGATGTTCAGTCTGGATTAAGGAAGACTAAGGGGAGACATCTCAGTATCTGGTATTCAGGCATATAAAAGGGTGCCATAAGGAAGCTGGTGCTGCTGAAGCCAGGGCCAGAAACAATGGGTACAAGTAGCAACTACTAGATTTCTCTTAAATATAACAAAGAACTTCCTGATGGTAAGATCTATACAACAGTGGAACAGTCTACCTATGGAGGTTGTGAGTTATCCATCTCTGAATGCTTTTTTAGAAAAAGGTTGGACAGGCACTCCTTGAGGATGGTTTAATTGGTTTTCATGCAAACTGCAGACGTTTTGACCAGTTTATCTTATGGTCCCTTCTAACTTCACAATTTTATGAGTATATGGAAGATAGAAAATGACTTTCCTTTGTGAGAAACACAATCAGATGAAGAGGGAGGAATTAAAGGCAACTTCTGAATCAAGTCTCCCTTTCCTGAGCCAAGTTCCTTCTTCAAACCCAAAGTTTACAATTCCCATAGTATCTGCCCCATTGATTCGATCTGGCAGGGTTGCCATGCTCCAGATTCCTTCAATTAAGCAATGCCATCTATTAGGACCCCAGAAGCACACCTTCTCTGTCACAGTGCTTCCCCTCTGGAATGAGGTTCCCCCCAAGATGCAAATGGCCCCCATCCTGTTGGTGTTTTGAAGGGGCCTGAAGATCTGGCTCTTTATCCAGGCCTTTGGTGGGGATGACTGAGGCCTCCTTTTAACTTAGGTTGTATTCTTTTGTTTCCACCTGGTTTGTCATTCTGCCTTCTCTACCTTTTTTTTTTGGCTTCCTGTTGTTTTTATTGTCATGTTTTTCATGTTTTAAATCATTGGCAAACCACCCAGAGTTTCTGGGAGTCAGGTGGCACATAAATTTAAATCATAATCATGATCATAATAATGTTGGAGTGGGGAACAGGGCCCAGTGTAACAAAACAATGCTTACCAAACAGCGTGTTACCCCTTCCTTGTGTGTACATTTGAAATATTGAAAAAAAAAATCACCCTTATAACTCAAATACACGGTTTACACTAACACTGGTCTGGGGTCATCCACCTGGCCAAATAAACCTACCATGTGATGAGGACAGTAAAAGTGGTTAGTAATGGGAGGGGAGACAATTGCCCTGAACTGAGCAGTGATAAAAGGTAGGGCTCCTCAACCTTGGCAACTTTAAGATGGGTGGACTTCAACTCCCAGAATTCCTCAACCAGCCTTGCTGGCTGAGGAATTCTGGAAGTTAAAGTCCTCCCATTTTAAAGTTGCCAAGGTTGAGGAACCCTGATATAAGGCACAGATGATGCTGAAAGCAGGTACAATTCCAGTTGCCTGGAACTTCCTCCTTTTACCACTGGAAAGACCAGTTCTGCTGTCTTCATTCTCATTTCCCCAGAATAGCCACAGGGCCCAAAACAGCATTGCAGAAGAATTCTATGGTGAGACAGAGGCCCATGGGGTCTATGAAAGATGAGGTGGTTGCAGCCATTTGGCCCTGCTCTTTTCTCACCCTCAAGAGCGACTTAAAGATAAAATTAAAGAAAGAAGAGAATGATAGTATAGGCTCAGTCATGCTATGGGTTAATGCCAGCTCTTCAGCAAGACTATTCTTCAGTGGTATGAAGAAAATATACATGCACTGTTTTCTCGTTGAGGTCTTTTGAGGTTATGTTTGGATAGGAATTTGTTTTTGTTTTCGTGACCCTCTGCTCCTTTTTGTGCAAGTATAGGAAACCTAGTGGTCCTTGCTTACCTTCATTTTACCTCCTTCTTCCCCAAGTGCTTGTAGACACATTCAAATCTGATGCACAAAAAATGTTTATTTATTGCATTTCCCTATTACCAACTCCACAAGTCAATTAGCAATTGAGAAAATAAAAGGAAATAACTGTCAGGGTTCAGTCGAGCCTGCACCCTAGCCTTAAGCTGATTAATTAGAAGAAAATAGTATTGATTTTAAATGACTTTAATTTAGAGTGTATTGGCTTAGAATAGTTGTTTATAAAGATTGCAGCTGTAAGAAAAAGTCTAGAAGCCCTTAGAATACTTGAGTTAATGGTGCAGATGATTTCTTGTGTCACTGCAACTCCAACCATGCCTTCATGAGACAGTTTCAGTATAGTTGAATCACTGACAAGTAGCCTTGTAACAAGAGTAGTCCTCACTTAACGATGGTAATTGGGACCGGCAACTCCATCACTAAGTGACGCAGTGTAAAGTGATGTCATGTGACCATGCCAACTTACAATGGCAGTTCTGGTTGCTGTTGTTAAGCGAATCCCATGTGGTCATTAAGCGCAATGTATGTGATTGCCATCAGCGAGCTCCTGCTAGCTTCTCCATTGACTTTGCTTGTCAGAAGTCATCAGTGAAGGTTGCAAATGGCGATTACGTGACAAAGGGACACTGTGACCATCATAATTGTGAGCTGGTTGTCAAGCACCCGAATCACAATAATGTGACCGCAGGGATGCTGCAACGGCCACATCTATGAAGACTGGTCGTAAATCTTCTCATTCACCACTGTTGTAACTTCAAATGGTCACTGCAAGTGGTCATTAAGCGAGGACTACCTGTACTTGCAATCTCCTTATGTAGATATAACTGTTGCTGTTTTTGTTATTTGTTCATGCCTTATTTTTGAAATTGTATTGTATGTAAGCCACCTGATGAGGATTTTGCTTTCAGCAAAGGCTGAGAAATGTACTTGTAATGCAATATGATAACGAAATACTAAAGTTCTTTGCTGGGAAGCATAAATAGTTGTTGTTTTTTTGAAGTTATGGCCATCTTCTTAATAGACACAACTCATTTAAAAATTGAGCAGAATCTACAATCTATTATTTAGAATCATAGATGAGAAATGGCAAATGAACTGCAAAAATAAATTCATGAGTCAAAATCTTCAAAAACTGTCAACAGAGTGAGCTTTACATACAATAGGAAATAACACTTAATATGTTGTAAATGTCAATCACATTGTTTTTAGACCACCACAACCCTGAGTATTACTCTGGATAGATTTTTAGGGTTAAAAGGCCCATAGAAACTGAGTAATCCCAAAGTTGAACAACAGACTTTCCATCTCTCATCTCCCATGTTGATTGCCATATTCCCCAAAATTCTTATGTGGAGGATCTTTTAATTTTCTAGACCAGAGTTATGGGTAAATGGGAGGTAGGAAATCACTGTCTCCCATAACTTATAAAGGAACTGATGAATTGGATACCACTAATTGTGATGGTGAAAATACCACATGTAAATGAGTATTGCTGCAGTTTCTGGTTTTCATTCAAAATATAAAAGTATACAACTTTTGGTTTCTATTAAAATGTCCAAATGAAAACTGTTTTTAGACTGGAAATTTTCCGAGTTTAATATTTCACTGTGCCACTATATGGAAATTTTTTATGGACTTATTGGAAGCTGAGGTTCTACAGCATCCCACCCTTCCACCCCTTGAAATTTCATAGAAGAACGTTAAGAGCAAAGTTTTGAGAAATGAAAGCCAGTGAAATGAAAGCTAGAGGAGTGAAACTAGTGGAAATCTGTTAAATTAATGGTGACCCTGCCAGAATATAACTTTATTTTCAAAAAAGACAATCTATCTGCATGTTACCTTTAAGATTATTAGCTCTCTAAGAATAGCATATTCTTATTAAATTCTGAACTTGCCACGTTTTGGATATCTCTTAATCCTTTCCAGTTCTACCCACATTTGCAAGAAAGATGCAGAGAAAAGCAAATAGTAAATAATTGCTCCTTCAGCAACTGAGTCATTACCATGAAAATATGATTTGATCTCCAGAAATGTATGTTGCTGTCAGATTTTATAATCGTCCCCTGGTAGCACAGAAATAGCATCAGGAAGATGCTCCCACACCTCTCCCTAGCCCAGTTTGGTTCTGTAACAGAGACAATTATTACCGAGACAGGAACTGAGGGCAGTTGAGGAAGAAATACAACACAGTTGTTGCTTATACCACAAAAAGCAAACAATTCTGTTTTGTTATGTCAAGGAATTGTAAATAAGCTTATCAGCTTGCTGGGTGAATGCCCTTAACCCTACTGAGTGTTCTCATGAGTGTAGCAGATTAAAAAGGTCAGGGATAACAGTGAGAGCCATGCCCGCTGTTTCTTATTGTTTTCCAACCAAACTGCAATTTAGAGATGGCCTCCCTTTATTTCAAGCTCCTGGATAATGTTTTCCAAGCTTCTTGCATGCTACTTGGTTTGGGTTATGTTTTGAAAAAGTTGATAAATAATGAAAGCGACTCCTGCCATTTGTGGCTCCATCCCACAATACAATTAAGTATATTTTTCCTGAAGCATTTTTGTCACAAAGGCCAATTCTGCAGAGCAACCTAAGCTGTTTGTCTCCTGTGCTGCTTCTGGATGTTCCTGGAGCCAACTTTAAAAATTTCAGTCTGGATTGCAGAGTGTCTACTGGGAGATGTAAGGGTAGAACTGAATGGTGTTGGCAGAAAAGGTGTGCATAATGGCCAGGAGACTTTCTGATCGCCATGGTCTTTATGGATCATTGTTGGACTGGCTGGAAGAAGGAAAAGGAGGAACAGAAGGTGGAAGAGAGATCATAACAGCCCAGCAGCCCAGGATGAAATGGCTATATAGGGGCAGTAACCAGCTGTTGAAAGGGAAAGGGTGTGCTTGGCACTGTAGTAAATTGGATCTGGGGATATTGCCAGACTAGACTAAAGCACAGAAACTAACAACTTGCAAGAGCTTAAGATGGCTCAGGATGGAGAATAATACCCAAGAAATAGAGCTTCAAAAGTGGGCAGGAGTATGGTGGGCCCAGGGTGCTGGAGGACAATGTCATCCATTCCCACCCTAAATAAATGGTGGGCATCCTAGAATGGCAGATAGTGTGGATCTGGCCAAAATCTCATTTTTAGAAATATAATAGTCAACTGCAATGGATTTCCTTGAAAGGAGACATTAAGCAATTATTTGTTTTCCTTCATCCAGTATGTTACTTACAGTATATTAAATACTAACGCAGGTCTTGGTCTTTGACAATAAATGAAAAATAAACAGTGTTTTAAAACTTTAATGGCTTCCTTCAGTTTGAAACCTTGATCCAATATTTTAGTCACAAGTAAAAATATATTGAGTGGATCCTAGGTTTACCTACTCAAAAAGATGGGAGTAGACCCAGTGCGCTAATTTCTTAAAATTAAGGCTATTTGTCTTAACAGAACCAATTCCCAGACTGCTTAGTTACCAGTACAATCAGATGTGGTATACCTAGTTTCTTATGTTGTCATGTTGGCATCATCAACATCAGTAGTAGTAGCAGCAGCAGCAAATTTGCAGCCAGAAACAAAATCTGCAATTCCATGAATGAACATATAGCATTTCAGAATTTAAAGTTCATGTTATGCCCAAATTATACTGAATGATATGTTTTAAATGGTAAACAGCCTTGAATCTCAAGAAATGCTTGATTTCTGGTGACCATGTAGACATATCCATGTTATTTTGTTGGCAAATATGTATATGGGAAGAGATTGGCTGTTGCTGCCTCCTGTGCGTTTGCCTTTTTTTTTTTTTTTTAACTTCCTAATATAGCTTTCAGTCCTGGGATTTCCTAATGATCTTCCATCCATCATCTTCTATCCATCAATCCATCACTGACACTGCTTAAGCAGTGCTTTCTCAAGGGTATAAGGTGCTTCCCATCAATGCAAAGATTTGCATTTTTAGAATTATTTTAACAACGTATGTACTTACAAAAATATACATTTTATGCATTAGGACACTAACTTTAAAACTGAACAATTCTTCTTGTGGCCTTTGTTTTTGGAAGGAGTGGTGGCATTGGCACCCCCTGAGCTTTGGCGCCTGAGGTCAGGGCCTACTTGCCCTTAGCCTAAAGCCAGGCCCGTGCTTAAGTTTTCTGAATCAGCAAAGGTGCAAAAGTTTATCTACTCTATCCTTAGAATTTATTCCTCGGCTGTCAATTTCTTGTACAAGGATGTGCATATTCTTTCTACATTTAACTACTTCTTCCAATGCCTGCCAACAGACTTTTCAGCTGGAATGACCTATTGACTCTAGATGTTAGAATCAACATTTTTGTCTGTAAAACCAATAATAATTTGTGGTTTGTGATGGTGCATTACCACTGCAGTTTAGACAATGAATCTTAAGCATCACATCACTGAAGTAGTAGGTCATAGGATTAGGTCATTTAGGGACTAAATATTTTTCTGATGAAATTTTTGCAATCCTACTTAATGTGCGCACACACACACATGTGCATGTTATGACATATAGAATCTTGATATCCACAATGCTATTGCAATGTTCTTTTCTATTTAGGTACAGGAAATCATAGTTGTTTTTGCTGATTTTTTTCAGCATCTTTATTTAACTAAAAAGAAATCATAACTTTAAAATGATCATGGAGTGTCTAAGCAAGTAATAAAGGAATGTGCTTAGCTTAAGATGCATGTGGGTAGAGGAAGAAGGGCAAATGGAAAATTATTCTAAGATCCGAGGGATCAGGTGAATTTTCTGAAAAAAAATCCTTCACTTTAGGGTGATGAAAATATTTATTTTCTTCAACACCAAAACTGTAGCTGTGAGATCAATTTGTGTGTGTGTGTGTGTGTGTGTGTGTGTGAGAGAGAGAGAGAGAGAGAGAGAGATACACACATCTCTTGGCTCCCTCATCAAAAGCTAAAAATCCCCCCTTAACATTCACAGCAATGTCTGCCCCATCCCCAAATCAGCTCAACAACCCTTGTTGTGAAGTCAAGATTTTAGGCTCAGTTTGCTGTTTTATTTAACAGGACGAATAGGCTTATTATCCTGCCTGCCTGCCTGCCTACCTGCCTGCCTTCCTGCCTGCCACCCATCTCAACAAGTGACTCTCAAATTTATTTCTAACCAGTTAGTTAAAGACAAAGGTGCCCTGGAGTCAACACCTGATGACTACATGAATGCAACCAGGTAATTTATCTGGCAACAGTACAGAGGTGGTTTGCCACTGCCTTTGTTGAAAATGCTTTTCAACTCTCCAGCCTTATGCACAGCTCTGTTGGCCTCCTTTCCAAAGAGCAACTGGGCCTAACCCAGTTTATCTTTCAAAAGGTCATCCATGAGCTCCCATCTGCTTAGACACCTAACTATTTCTTAGCACATCCATTCAATAATCAACCGTGTTTGAATGAGTACTTCTTTTTTCTTTTTGGAAGTCACAGGGCAAGCCTGATGAGGTTCATCAATAACCCAACTGCTGAACATCGTTCTCTGTTCTCACTGAAAGGAATTGAACTGATTAGTTTTGCCAGCAGTTGCTGCTGCAGCCATTATGAGGTTGGGAAACTCTTTTGGTCTGAGGCTCAGAATTTTATCAGTTTTTTGAAGTGTTGTCCCTCCTTGAGGAACCTGTATAATGAACCAGTAATTTCCAGTAAATAGATGGGATGACTTTTGATAATATTGGAGCATAAAATATAAATGTTAATTTTCAGAACTTTTTAATTTACTTCATCTTAGTAATTTTTACCAGCTGAAAATGGCATCAAATAAAATAAGCCATGTCTTATTATTATCCCATTTTTATAAGCAATAGAGGCTTATAGTGACGATTCTTGTGTGTGTTTGCAACAAGTCTTAACAATATTCCCATTAAACTTAATAGATATAATGCATATTTTGCCTCTTCTTGTCAAACCTGCTAAACATCATAATTTTCTTTCTGAGCACAATGAATTCCACAACAAGAAAACAAAAAACACTAGTGCAAGAATTTCGTAGTAAAACATTAATCTTGGATCACAGGTTTATTGTATGGATTTTGCAACACAGCCCATATTACAAACATTGTCTGGGAAACATTTACAAGAATAAATAAGATGGACTTGCAGTAGTAAAAAAAAGGTTACACTTCACTGTAATGTACAGTCAAAAAATATATCTGATATTCATTGACTTGACATTATTTACCTTCCCTTCTCGTAAACTAGAAAGAAAAGAAACTCTGAAAGCACAGTGCTGAATTATATATATATATATATATATATATATATATATATATATATATATTGTGTGTGTGTGTGTGTGTGTGTGTGTGTGTGTTAAATACATGCTTTATCTATCAAACAGCCAACTTGTACAAGAGAGCTTAATTGGCAACCTTAGGCATCCAGGGAATACTGTAAAAGAAAATAAACTCAGCTCTCAGGTAACAATCCCTTATAGCAGTGTTGTCCAAACCTGGCCACTTTAAGATGAGTGGACTTCAACTCCCAGAATTCCCCAGCCAGCCATGCTGGCTGGGGAATTCTGGGAGTTGAAGTCCACTCATCTTAAAGTGGCCAGGTTTGGACAACACTGCCTTACAGCTAGCTTAGAGGTGGATCAAAGGAATTGGACACAAATTTATTGCTAGCTTGGGACACTACAAGGACCTCATCCCAAAGCTTACAGGGAGAAAATTACATGTCTGGAGGCACTATACCTTTCTGGGATGACAGTGTATCTGGGCCCCCAACATGGTGCTCTGCCCACCATGTGCCCATGCATCCTTCCCTTGGCATACACCCATCTCCCTACCCCAACTGCTTTATTCTGTGGCCAGCCATGTCACTACAGTAGGTGAGCTATAGGACCTGTACCGTACACTAATATAACAAGAGTCTGCCAGCCCAGACTGCTGACCCGTATATCACGGTTTCAATAAGGAGGAAGAGAGAAAAAGGAAAATAAACGATCTGAAAAAATTAAGTCTTTTGGAAAAATTCACAAAAAAGTCTTTTAGAAAAAGTCAGCAAATTGTTTTCTCCCTCTTTAGCACTGCTAAGTAGTCTTGGATATGGAAATGTATGCAATTAACAGTATAATGTTTCAGAAAACAAATTTATTTTTTTCAGGACATGGCAAGCTGTATTCTTATTGTGCCCTACAAAATTTACAGGATGATTTTACAATGACAACACTGAGAATCACCTTGTGGTGAGATTTCCCAGTCAAAAACTCCTGCCAGTTGGATCTTAGTATAGTAAAAAGGATGATTGATAAAAGAACTTGTATTCTGCAAATGCTGACACGGTAATTCAGCCATATGCATTCCTTTTCACAGTAACTGACTTGGCAAAATCTTGCTAGAAAACAGTAAAATGATGTACTACGTTAGCTTTTCTGTTGGAGCTCTAAACAGTAACCTGACATTGTTTCATGGAGATCCATGTGCCTACCAAACTTAGCAAAAGGAACTCCATGACAGCAAACCTCAGTCATTTCATTCATTCCCTCAAATCACAGTGACCATGATCTGGCCATCAATGGTATTTCATTTCTTCTTTGTGCCAGACAGTATGAACTCTTAAATATAATGCTTTTGAGATAAAACCAGAATAAATAGCAGAATAACAGCAAAAAGTTATATTTGGATAAGCAAACAGATTAAAAAGACATGAAATAAGGACAAATTTTCAAATAATTCTGCTGCCTGAAAACTTACAAGTACTGGCCTTTTTGTCAGATATTTCTTTACTATAGAGCAATCATTGTTCTGGTGGCCAAGACACAGAAAGGAATTTATTAGACTGATACCTTTTTTGAAAAAGTTGAGAAAAATGATCTCTTTTGAAAAGGGCAATCGTGTTGCTTGCAGCGCAAAGAAATTTGAGAGAGATTTATTGTTATTTTGCTTACATTGAGTCTAGCTGCCATTTATTCTCTTAAAAGATTAGCTGGGTTTTGTTGTTTTAATATGTTCTAGACATTACTCATTACCTCACCTCCTCCCCCCAAAAAGTAGCCAGTTGTTCAATAAAGAGTTGTACGTACCGACTGTATTCAAAATCTAGATCTACATTTCTTGGTGTTTGTATCTCTCTGTGTGAAATGCTTCACTTTAATATAGAATGTTAAATTTTGCTGTTTTATTATGACATACTGGACAGGTGAGTGAAAATAATGAAGTTACATAATAAGCTCCAGTGTCACATCATTTTTAAATGATTAGTATTTGAACAATTTTCTTCTTTTTTAAAATTCCAATTCTACAAGAAAGATGATTTCAGAAAAGCTAAATATGCTTCAGATCTGTTCAGAGTCTATTTATGAACAATGAACATAAAGCAGAGAGTACTGGCATGGCTTGAAAAGTTTTCCACTATACAATGCACAATATTTAATTTCATCCAGTCAGGTTTATTTGTGGGGAAAAGAGTCTGAGGAAATAAAAGACTTCTATAGCTTAAGAAAATGCACAACAATGAAGAATACTTGATTCAAAGGCATTGTTGAATGAGCTTTAGAGCCTTGAATAAAGTAGGATAAACATGGTTTGATGAGACCTGCAGAAATTATATAATTGTAGATTTTTTCCCCTGAACATTCCAGATGTATCTCACAGTAAATCTCTCTTCTCTTGAATCTGAGAATAGAAAATTTATGTGTATTTTCTATGTACCTAGGAGCATGAAGATATTATCTGTATCACGATATGTTAATTATCACTATGATATGGAAACTGGGGTACTGTCCTGTTTTTCTCTTTCTCAATTGCAAATATTGGAATGGCATTACAATGGAATAGTCTTTCTGCAATCATACCATTGCTAGTTAAAACCGCTTTCCTCTCCTACAAGTAATTTGGGGGGGGGGGGGCTTTCACCAACAAAAAATAAGTGGAACTCAGTTGTTGCAAATGAATCCAGCATTGATAGAAGCCACTCCTCTCAATTTTAAGAAACCTAAATCTTTTTCCATCTTGTTTAGAGTTATATTAATGGTTAGATATCCCTTACTATCACTATGTTCAATCCTTAGCATACCCGTAGGAATGAGACAACATAGTTCTGTCCTGAAAGGCTGATCATTGAGCTTATGTGCATGTACCATGATGCATAGGTAGGGTTTTCTGCACACTAAATTGAGTGGGAAAATCAATTTTCTGAAGATGGCCTTTTGTGAAAGGCAACAAACTTTAAAAATGTTGGTTTCTATAAGCAAACTATGAGAGGTTGTACTAAGATTCCCAGCTACTGAGTTTGTGAATACTAACCTACAATACCCATTAATAATGACTCAACATGAATACTGATGTCCAAGTTTCAAGGAACACATCAAGCAAAGCACTTTGGCTTTTTAATGCACAGTTAATGGTCAACATAATTTGTCATTCATGTATAATCTCACGTCAGAGACAGTTTGTCGGTATTATTTTAGCAAATTACAACACAATTCTGCCTTCATGTCCACATCAAAACAAGTGCATCTCTTCCAATTTAGCTTCTACAAAGAGGCTTTTGGAAGTATAGTTTTCCTATTAAGGGTTCTACTTCCTGTCGGCGTATACTACACTGTAAATTTAATCTGTTTCTTTTTCTTTTAGCTCAACCAATTTATATATAAAAAATTAACTTAAAAATACAATGGGACATAATATGTAAAACTAACTGAATGAGTGATGGATGTCCATGTGAATCTTTTTTCCTTCTTGCCCTCATTAAAATCAATTATTTTTTAAAAGAGCTCTGCCATCTCCACATCTAATTACAAGTGGGGCTTACTTCTAAGTAAACATGTAAAGAATTGCATTGCAGAGCTTCTCACATAGCCTTGCTGTGTGAATATTGCTGCTGAACAATAAGCACTTGCCTTCTGAAATTTGTGCACATGTTCTTCATATGAAGAGGGCACTAATGTAGGATATAAACCCACAAAAATAGCTTAAATATGGCAAATAAATTAGATAGATACATCCTGGCATTCCTGCTGCTTTCATGTAGTTTCTACAATTTTTGTCAGGGCTATTATCTGTTCTCCATCCCTGCTGAGTGGATCCTTTGGTTCTATTTTGTGGGATTCTGTATCAGCTGCTGATTACTGTTCTGCTTTAATAGGTTCTGAATTAAGGTGTATTATAGCTTCTCTTTTTATGATGAGACATTAATTGGCTTATGTTTTAGAAGTTTGTTAGTTCTTTCAAATAGGCTTCAACCACCTTGAGTCGGATGAGACGTGGGCTAGAATAGTTTTAAAATTAACAATAAACATATCTTCCTGGTGCAATGTAGCAAATCTATGACAAAATGTTACTGTTAATAACGATGTTCTTTACTCCCACACACCCTTCTTTTTACTCTCAAATATAGTTCTGGAAATAAGAGTTCAAAACTTGTATGTTTCCAACATGTTTTTCTCTCTTCCTCTCTACTTCCCTACTTTTTCTTTTACATTCTATACATTTCCATCCAGGAGGTTGTTCTTCTGTGGACTGATGCACTGATTCAGTACATCAGATTCTCCCCTGCACACATCCACCCAAAGTTTCAGCCAACGGGCATCTGTTCATCCTTCATGTGCATGGATTGCACATGTGGAGGCCACAGGGTTAACTGATGAAGTTAAATTAAACAGGAAAAGATAACTCATGCATAAGAGTTCCATTTTCATCTTCTTCTATTACTTTCCTTGCACCAACCTTTCTTCCAGCATCTTTTATATTTATTTAAATATAATCTTCACCTCTGGAGATTTTACCTAACATTTCCTCTGATCCTAGTATCTAATTGCAGCATTATCATGGTGCAACATCTTTGCCATTCAACAAGCCTTAACTTTTTTCATAAGAATAGTTTCACTACATTCAAGCAAGATTTAACTAGATTATTACATGTCCCCAAATGGACACGTGTCATATGGGAACTCTGTTATGAAGTTGCATGGGTAGAAGACAAGCAAAAGTCCAAGAACATGAAACAGGAAAGCCTGATATTTGAATTGCAGAGACCTTAGATTTGGAGTTTGCATTAACTGCATATTCATTCCCAAAGGAAGTAGCAATGAAGGTTCCCCATAATCAAGATGATCTGAAATGAAAATGCTGTCACACGCAAATAGCAGTCCTGTTTGATGGCAAGCACTCTTTGTTACTGAAGCATTCAACATTTTCTTGAAAACTTCATGTGTAACTTCAGATACTACCATTTCTAGCTACTCCTCAGTTTTATTTGCACATTTAGAGCTCAAATTGTTTCACCAGGATTTAATAGTTTTATCCCACTGGTGAACTTGCAAAAATTATGTCTTGAGAGCAAAAACGATTACTAATTAAAGGTGCCTACTAAATTACGATGTTTTGTAGCTACTGTTGTTTTGCCCCTTTATTATTTTTTAAAGTGGAAATTAACACTGTATTTCAAATGTCAAAAATCAATGCATGTAACACCTGATTGCTTGTTTATTAATGAAATGACCAGAGGGTAGAATCACATCAGCAAAAATATGCACACAGTGTTTAAGGAAAGGAACCCTTCTTACTGACCCAAAGAAAATAAGTAAAAAGAAAACAGGAACATTTTTGCTAGGTATTTGAACTTTTCTTTTAACATAACAAGATTTAGGGCCAAAATAGATACTTTAAATGTTTACAAATAGCCGCCACAGGAAACTCATGACATATGGAAAGCATCTTAAATTCTACTCCTTGATGTCAAGTTTTCTTATAAATGTGTATGGGTGTGTGTATATGGGTATATACACACACAAACACGTATACATATATTGAGAACAAATAATAGCTTTGAGAGAATGGTTTTCATTAGGCAATGTGGGGTGGGAGGGGGGGTTGTATGCATCCATGCCTGTACTGTAATCCTATAAAATTGTAAGCAGCAGAGAAGTATCCATACAGGGATCAGAACAGAATGTGTTCCAATCTGTGGTAGAAATTTGTATTATCAACCAACCAACCAACCAACCAACCAACCAACCAACCAACCAACCAAAACCCTTTTCTCTCCCATAATTATTAGCTGCTGTTCAACTAAGATTTGGTGTATGTAGGTTTCAATCTTTTTCTTTCAGGGTTGAATCCTTTTTTCTGTTTTTCTGTCAAACTTCTTCTATTTGCATTGGCCTTGTTTTAATGTTGCACCAAGAAGTAGCCCACTGATTGTTCTACCTTCTTTATCTGAGATGCTTAGTTTTCCCCACTTGAAATGGATCCTCCTCTCCCTTACCCACTTTCCAAGTGTATTTTGGAACTGGAAATATTATCAGAGATATTTCTCCACTTTCAAATGAAGAATAAGACTAAGAGGCTATCTGCACTAATGATTTGTAGTCTGCCTGTAATTGTAAAAAAGATAAATATTGCTTTCAATTGAGCTCAGTCTTTGGCAACTACTGTACATGGACACATCTGCATAGTTTTTTTGGCAGTAATATCAAAGGGGTTTGTAATTGCCTTCTTGCAGGATATATTTTTTTTTACTTCCCATTCTAGAGTACAGCCCTAAAATTTCCTGATGGACTCACATAGATACTAACCAGGTCTGACCCTGTTTAACCTTTCAAATCACCCAAGATCAGCTATGTGCTGCTATATGACATTAAAAACCACAAGTGTGGGTAGCCTTGTAACAACATCAGTTTAATGAGTAATTGTAATGCAGATGTCTGTGAGAAATACCACACTTCAATTTCTGCAGCTAAATGTTCTAAATATAAGATGCAAGTATTTTCAAGGAAAGAAATCTGTGGTGGTGATCAAAGTGTTAAATTTCTTTTTGGGGTAGGGTTTAGCTGATCTTTTGTTTTTTTTGCATTAGTCTGAGGGCACAAGAATCAGCTGTATATTATGTATACAATATAGTATGTAGTTGGATCCCCAAATTGGGCATGGCATGAACACGTGTTTAAGAAAGTTACTGAGAGCTGTTACAGTTAAAAATAGCTGTATGAGCTAATTTTACTTGTCACATGCCAAGTTTAAACCATTACATTCTCCATAGATTCTTCTTATCTGGGAGAAGTATACTGCTGCATTAATTCCATGCTTGAGGCTCTTTTTTTCTTTTAAATGGAATGGCTAAATTAAGGATAGTTAAACGTTTAAAAATACTAAAGTATAACTGCTACATCATTTCAACAAGTGACAGTTTCACAATAAAACAAAATCTGGCAATTTCATATTATCCAGTTCCTACATGGTTCTACCACTTCAGAATATAAATATTGACTTGAGGCAATGAACGGAATGGTCTTGTGTTCATTTCCAAAAATTGTTTCTTAAAATTTAACAAAAACGTTGATCCCCTCTCCCATAATGCATCCAAAATCTTTCCTTTCAGAGACAAAGCAGTTCTGATTTTGGAAATGAGGGCATAAAAGCTAGTTTCTTTTACAAAAATAATTTTAAAAGTTCCTGTTGCTGCAGTAGTTTTTATGAGGCATTAGGCATGAATACCATAAAGAACAGTAGAACTGTTTACAGAAAAGACAGCTAACACATGGGTTAATGAAGACTATTCATATCTCTTCTCTTCTCTCCTCTGATAATGAAATACGAAGGTCTGTCATTATGTCCCTTATTTGGGGAATGTGCTTGGCCAATCTAACTTGCAAATGTAGGCCAGTCTAACTTGTGAGCTCATATATGTTACACATCTTCCATAAAATGCAGTTCATCAGAAGGTATGAAGTTGCAATCACACATTCCTATATGATCAGGATATTTCAGATCACTGCTTTCTACCACATCAGTTAATTAGGTATGTAATGAGTCCACCAACTATACCATTTCCTATAACATAACAGATCTTGACTGTGTAGGTGGTAGAATAATCTCCAAGGTATAAATTTTAGGCCCATCCTTCAGTTTCCCTCATTTTGTAAATATACACTGCACACAACCAAATACTTATGATAAAATGAAACTAACTTCATTACCAAGCAAAGGAACAATAATAATTTGAAACAAGATGATAATATCAGGGTGACCTCAATTTACTTTGCTAGGAGGTGCAATTTTACAGAGTTGCTTCACCAGCACTGCAGCTGATATGAACCATTAAGATTTAACCAACCCATGCAGAACATTGGAAATCTAGTAGCATTGTGAATTAACCAAGGCAGAAAATTAACCGGCAGCTTCTTCATTCCGTAGCCTGCTTCTAAGACAATAAGAGCAGACAGAAAATCACATGTTTATGATGGTGGTTTTTTTCATCTGAAAAACTTAACACAACGGTTTACTCTGCTGTTCAATGAAGCTTCCGTTTAATGCAAAATGGCTTATATAGGAAATTCAAAAAACAAACAGAATTTTTGGAAACACAGAAAGTGGAGCTGATAGAATATATATATGTGTGTGTGTGTGTGTGTGTGTGTGTGTGTACACACGCACACACAGACAGACAGACATACACCCACACCCACACCCACACCCTCCTTGTTTGCATCAAGGGAGAGAAAAAGACACATCCAAAATGACAGGGAGAAGCAGTCAGAAGGGATTAGAAAGCAGAATATTCCAGCCTGCCTCTTGCTGTTGCCATAGTAGGTTGCTTAAAAGGCAAGAATGTTCTAAAAACAGATGGCAGCAGATCTCTCCTCCGGCACTGAGCTCTGACCTGGTTTCTCATTCAAGGATGAAGAGCTTTATACGCTTTAGCCCGTTACTCCTCTGAAGTAAAGTGGGGAACCGGTGTCCTTCAAAGGCTTTAGGAATCTTTTAGCTCCCTGCCCTGATGAGCTAAAACGCACTTAAGTATTCCAGTGCAACCTCATATGCAAATTTATATTGTTCCTGAAAGAGAGAGAAAAAGGACACAATGATAAATCAATGATAAATCAAGAGAATGTTCAGGTGACTCATCCTTTCAATCTGCTCTACTTCAACATGCAGGTTTAGACTCCCAAACCCACCAAAATCCCACACACAGATGCATACATAAGTTAAAGGGTTCCAAATTTGCACTCAATGCTCCATGTGACCCCTGGGATATTATTGTTCCCTTTCATCAAATTGCTAAGCTAGAAGAATATCGGCAATTTTAGGAGTAGCAATTTAGAGTATGGCACATAATTGGAATTTCTTTGACCACTCACATCAGCTAAATTCATTGTTTTAAAAAAAATGAAATACAAAAAGAGATAGAAATACAACACACACACACACACACACACACACACAGACAAATACTGTATATATGGGCCTCCTGTAAAACCTGTACCTTCCTTGCTCTTCTGAAGGTGGAGAGTTAGAGGGCCAAATTTAATTCCCAAGAGAGAATTTTTAATAACTTGAGAGTGATGTAGGAGAAGACCTTTTCCCATGTACCTGATAAACAACTTTCTGTAAAAGTAGAGGCATCTTCAAAAGAGCTTCTCCTGCAGATTCTACTATATGGAAATTTTCACCATGTCTGGACAACTTAGTGTCTGGAGAGGTAGTCTTTCCTTGACCTTATGTTGTCCTTGGATTCTCAGTTGATGGTAATATCTGTCCACTGTGCCACCAGTGACCTTTCCATAACTGACTGATAACAGTTATCCACATCTTAATTACATCACATTTCAAGTAAAATATCTGAAAGCTTCCATTATTCCAAAATACAGTGGCTAACCTAGATCCTATGATAGTAACATAAAAAGTCCTGCATTTGCCACTAATATTTTTTCAGGGTCAGTTCTAAAGAATTATTTAAACTTTAAAGCTCTGAGTTACTTATAGTCTCCCTATATAAAGCCCCTTAACTCTTTATAAATCTATCCAGTTATTATGATTTGCTGTAGGGGCTAGTTTGAAAAAAATTGACACTTGCAGAAATCTGCTTCTCAGGCATACAGGAAAGGACTTTTTTTTATAACACTGTCAAATAAGGGAATATATTTCTTCCCCAGGACTACAACTGTCTTTTTAGAAAAGGTATACATCATATCATCCGTATTTTTATATTATTTTAAAGTTATATTATTTAAATAATGAATATTCTATATTTTATTCTTCCAATATGGTTAAAATTAGCTGTTTTGTTTTTCAGTTTTGCTTCTTTTCCCCCCCTTGAATAGACAGGTAGGCAGTATTAAGGTTATTAATGAAATAAATACAGCCCATACTACTGTATACATGTCCAGACTACTGGACATGTATATAGTAGTCTTCTCTCAGATTGTAGAATATATTATTTAAATTCTCTCTCAAAAAACAAACACACACCACCCTCAAAGATGTATGTGTCTGTGGGGTGGGGCGGCGTCTGCTGTGCAGGTATATGCCCACAGACACAAGTTATCTCACATCATTCTCTCTGTACTGGAGAGATTAACATCAAAAGACACATGTAGAACTCTGAAGGTCTCTCTTTTAGGGTTGCACATAGAGTTTGAAAACAATTCTGAATAGGGTTTCACAGCCTTTGTGTAAGCAGACTGTGAATCTTTCAAAGCAATTCTTAAAGCAGCCACACCTTTCATTCAGACTCACCTAGAAGCTTGAAAAGCTTTACTGAATAGCAGAGAAGTGCTCTGCTTGTACAAGGTAAAGCAGCCTTCTTCTGAATCATTCTCAAAGTGTGCAAAGCCCCACCTTGTTTAAGGGTTTTACGAATGCTGAATTGCAACAGATTTCATTTTAATAGGCTTTATTCACTATGGATAGATGTTGTTTGCCTGCCTTTCAAAACAAAAATAATTGAAATGTATTTTAAAGGAAGCAGTCCTTAGCAGGCTTTTAAGTACGTAGCTGCAATTTCTACCGTTATCTGAATAATATATCAAATCCAAAATGGATGTTTAGAAACCAAAAAGGGAATGTGAATATTTTATTTCAAGGAACAGGAAGCTGTCAGCCTTTTATGCTTACCAATGACTCCACCATGTTGGACTTGTTGTTCCGTAAGGTTTTCACTATGTGAAATACATCAATGATATTCTGCTGCTGGATCATTTCACAAACACTACATATGGCACAAAAGGTGCCACTGCGGCCACCGCCATTCCTAGCACAAACAGTAAGAGTTGGTTTAAGAAATTACACATGTTCATAACAGAAGAGTACTTCAAGGGGATCTAAGAGATCCACCCAAATGCAAGACTAACAATTATATATGTAGCCATACATATAATTTACTTGCATGAATATTTTGCATACAAATAGCTAAATGACATTGAGATTCAGGACAGAAAGTTAATAAGAACAGGTCATCGCCAATATTTGACATCCTTGGATAGCTGAAACTTTCACTTTCTTTTTCCAGCTGTACATTCCAAGCAGCATGCGTGCATGCTGGATTTAGCCACCGTTCAAATTTCTCACAGTGATTTGGAGTACTGAGGGAAATACTAAACCCAGCAATTTGACATGCTAATACTGCCACCACAATATACTCTAATACCTATAAATGGAGAAGGGGATCAGTCTAGAATGACCCCTGAACCAGAGTCATTGGGAGTTGGGCTTAATGATAAACAAACACATAAACAAGGTGTTGATTTCTAGCTCAACAATACTATAATGCTGTATTGTGTAGACATTTGGATCTCTAGGACTTCTTTAATTACACGTATCAAATAGAGCAGGGTAATCCACCAAAGTAACCAACTTCTCCTTCTTTTCAGACAGGCAATCCTTCTTTAGTACAGAAAACCAGGATGCAGAAATACTTACAGGCAATGGACCACGGTCCGTCCATCTCGCCCATCATATTGCTCCTGCCACTTTTCCAACCGCCTGACCACCTTCAGGAGAGAGCGCTTGGAAGGAGGAGTGTCTCTATATGCTGGCCAGCCAATATACTGCAAGTGCTGAACAATACGGTATCCATCTTGTGGCTAGAGAAAAGAGTGCAGATTAATTGAATTGTGAAAAGGAATGTATGGAAATTTCTATATACCCTCAGAAGACCATGTGTTAGATCCTAAGAACTGCGAAGGAAGATTCCTCGTTCATTTCGGCTGCAGGAGCTGGGGAATATTTTCAGAAGTGTTTATTCCAGCTGGCCCTTTAATGAACATATAAATTGGAACATCCCTAAGTTATATCATAAGAATTAAGGAAACACTTTTCCTGCTTCAGAGTGGAGACTGGTGATGCCATGTTAAGACAGCCTTTTGTAATTGTCATCTGGAAATATAAGTCTACCACACAGACACAGTTACTATTAACTAGCAGAACCTGTAAGTTTTCTCCTGAATGCCATGAGCAAATTTGGGGGCAATCTCAGCTCTAGCATAAAAAACTAAATTTGATTTAAACAAAAAAAAAAAAAAGGAAAGAGAAATCACCTTTTTAATTAACAAACAATAATGGTATTCATTTCATTACTTCAAAAGAATGAATATCAAGGTCATATTTAGCATTCATACTGCAAGGTTTTTCTAAAAGCTTTATAAGGAAAATTGTAGCTGATAAGTAGTCTGACTATTCTCTCTTCATTTGCAGGCACAATTATACTTACAAGTGATAAGTTAAAGGGGATATTTTGTACCTTATCTGTTGTTAGAGCAATTGTTTTCATCATCAATGCTTTGCAGCAGAGTGTAGAGTTAAGTTTGATATACTGACAGGGTAGTGGAAGGGAGACTCCCAATTCTTATAAATGTGAAATATTAAAATAAAAATCCACTAACCATGTTAGTCCTTCTATTTTGTTTATATTAGCTGACTGCCCATACTATAGGGTGCTGTGGACAATAGCCAATGGACACTAAAATTTACAATGCTATATTCTTGGACATAGAAGATATAACCCTAGATTAGGTATTTCCTTGACCTTTCTCATGGAAAATCTGGATTCAGATCTGTCATCCTGCTCTATTCCATGCTTCCCAAATTCAAGTTCAAGTTCAGGGACAAATAGAGAAAAGCTAGAAGAGAGAGAGAGAGATAAGATATAGCTTGTAGAAAAACAGGACAGAAATTAGGAATTAAGCCCCAGCTATAGAGATATTTGGCACTGCTACAATGGCTGGGGGTCCAAAACTATAGGAGCAGGATATGAACAAAGAGGGGAGATCATTCTAACATTTTGTAAAGAGAAATCTGAAACCAGAATTCTGAACTCAGGAAAGTAGAAACTGGAGCTTCACCTGATAAGACAACCAAGAAAATTTTCTCAAGCCTAGTTGACAAAGAAGCTCTAATAAGGAAGAAACAGAATGAAACAAGACAACTATTTTGGCTTCACTTCCTATACTTGACCCCTTTCGATAACTCTAACCCATTTGATGTCCTATGTTCAAAAGAGACAGGCAGACATGGGAAAGAACAGCTACAACAACACAACAAAGATTATCATCTCTCTTATATTATTCCAAGGTATCCTAATTAACATCTGGAGGCTGAATAATGATAGAAAATTATTTGACTTCTATTTACCCTTGCCATGTTGCAGATCCGGAATATCCGATTAATAATATCCTCATCTATGTCAGCGGAAACAAATTCCACTTGGATTGGCCCATAACAACAAGATGTCTTCTCTGGCCAGTACTGCATACAAAGCTGATCATAGTGAAAGGAAAACAAACACAAATCAAGAGGAAAGAAGGGGAAATGCAAAATACCAACCTTCACACAAAATCTTAGAGTGTTAACTTATATTAAGGAAACTTCGAACACACTCTGTATGTAGCATTAAAATGTTAATGACAGATACAAAGGAATTCATTCTCTTGATCCTCAGTCCTAGTTTAGCAAAGGATTGTTCATCCTGAAATCTCACTAGTCCAAACCCTTGCTTGCTGAGGGAAATTATTATCAGATCTGATCAAACTATTTATTACAGGAATCAGATTAATGCATTTATCCAACATGGGCCAAGTAGTAACTAAAAGTGCCTGACCCATACATACTTATGTCCTCAAAAATCCACCTACTTGGGCAGCATCCATTTCATTCAGCATCACAACAGAAGAACAGTTGTAATCAAACACCAGTCTCCAGAAATCAGCTACAGTGTTGGGCAATGGATGCTGAGTAACTATAAAGGCAGCAGGTTGCTTGTGGCTCTAGAGGAAGAAAAAACAATGGGAGAAAATAATCCATGTTAGCGACAAAAACCTGTCACTGTTTATCGACACTTAGGAGCCTATGGACAGGCAAACGGATTAACCTAACCAGATTATACAAATCACAGCTCATACTCTGTTTCTGCCACACATTGAATGGATACAGCCTGTATAATAGGGCTTCATATCATTAGGGAAGAAGCATAGGAACAAGAATTATTCCTTTTGCATAACAATTAGAATAAATGACTCAGTATGCCAGCTGGAAGCAAGACTTTTCCTACAGAAATCAATAATGGGGAAGCTAGACTATGATAGATTAACTTGACGCAACAAGCTTCTGCTGCCCTAAATTTACACAAGTCTGTCTGTCTGTCCGTCCTTCCTTCCTTCCTTCCTTCCTTCCTTCCTTCCTTCCTTCCTTCCTTCCTTCCTTCTTTCCTTCCTTCCTTCCTTCCTTCCTTCCCTCCCTTCTTTTTCTTTTTATCTAACAATTTACCCCTATATTACAAAAGAAATTACCTTTAGACCTCCTCTTAAATCTAAAAGCAATTGGGAATGTATCAATTACATTTCTGACATATTTTCCCTAAGCATCATTTATCTTAGGTAGATGTTAACCCTTAGAGTGGAAACCCACCTGGGAATTCCAGGGCTGCTGGCTAGACTGGGGAGTAAAACAAAAACAAGAAACAGAAGGCAGCAGTGGAAAATGACTTCTATTACATTGCCAAGAAAACTGAACGGATGCACTCACCAAGAGTTGATGTCAACTTAAGGGCATCTTTACATTTAATCCAATTACTTGTATTAGTGATTGATAGAAGCAGCACATCTATCCCAAAGGAAGATGAGCCTGAATTTCAGATAATTCTATGACTTAGACATAAAATCTTAGACAGAAAAAACATACATTAATTGGTGGGCCCCACTGCTGGCAGGGGTGTTCTCTTGAATAATACTGGCTGTGTCCAAGCAGGATGGGAACTCTCCATCACTGTCCCCATATATAAAGAGGAGATAAAGGAGATCCCAAAAAGTATAGGTCCATAAGCCTTATCAGTATACTGAGTAAGATTAAAAACGGGGTGATGGAGAAAAATCTCTTAGTGGAAGAACCAGTCAGATTCAAGCCTGGGCATTCTAGAATAGATAACTTTTATTCTATATTATCTCATCGTGAAATACATAATAGAAAGCAAACAATTGTTCACATCCTTTATAGATCTTAGTATAGCATTTGGTTCCATAAATAGAGATACTTTGTGGAAGAAACTGTCCATGTTATCAATCCAATATCTACTTTGGGCTGGACACCAGACCTAGGAAATCTTTAAACAGAGAATCCTGAATATCCAGTACCCAAACTGACATAGGGTCACTTGTAAGCATCAGACCTTTAAATGGTTGACCAGGAATAAAATGACATTTCCAATAGAAAAATATCTTATAATGGGTCTGACACAATATCAAAGAACAGCCCTTACCAGAGCAAGATATGAGTTGCTGGATTCCATGGTAATAATATGTGCAATTCTACTATGCACCATTCTATGAGAGGAAGTGTGTACGTGGAGCTCTAGATACATGTCTTATTTGAGTGCCAATTATATGGCCCAGGAAGGGCCCAGTATTTAGAAACTTTATTTCACAGAACAGCCTATCAGGACCTCACAACAGATTGTCCTACTTCCTTCAGGGCATTCAGAAATATGTAGCAAGCAGAAGTTTATAGTCAAACTGTTCAACAGAGGGCCTGTTACATACAGCAGGCTGGGGTCTCATGCAAAGATGATACACTTATGGGAGTATAATTTGTTCTGTACTTTGGTATATTTATACCTATTTTATCCTTTTGTTTGTTGATACTGTGTTGTGTCTCAGTATGGTCAATCAACTAATCAATAAATTAACACTGAAACCAATCCCAGAAATAATACTGATGAAATGTACCAAGCCTTCCTAATAAGAGACAATCTCCCTCCCTCACCATTCATCATTCACTGTCTTTTCTATGCTGACAATAGTAGCCTTCCTTATTCCCCATAAGTGGAAGAAAACCCCATGCATTTCCACCAAAGCTGGCAATAAGTAAGGGTTTAAAAAATAATCTATGTAGTGTAGACTGACTGTGGTATTATGTATGTGTGTATTTATGTGTTTGAAAGAGAGTGATAATGCTTCATAGTAAAATTGCAGATTACCAAAGGTGTTATCTTCATCCTTTCATCCTTTAACCACAGACTTGATAACTAGATTTTATTTTAAACAAACAGAAATATATCTAACTTTCTGAAGATTTTGGATAGATCCTCAGTGGGTAACAAGATGCTATAGCAGCCTGCACATTTGATAACTGCAGAGAAGAATTCAGTTGATGTAATTTATCTAATTCTGAAACATTGTGATTGAAAAATTGCTTCTGCCAACATTCCTTTTCAATACAACAGTTAAGATTACAGAAGTCCACTACTGATTTTCATTAATCTAGTGACAAACATTTGGCTAAGAGGGTCAGATCCTGCTATTTACAGTGTCTGTGCTTTAGAGTATAAGAAATTGCTGGCATGAAAAGGAGATTACATACCTAAAGTATTATTGCATTTTGCCTACAGTTTACCATCTGTAGAATATACATGGATTAGGAATTGGGGTAAGCCTGAAAAGGAGATATTCATCTCCTTAAAGCAGTTAACTAGCACATTTGAGAAGTACTTAGAACATTCTGAAACCCAAACAAATCAGGCCCCACGCTGAGATAGTAACAGCCATTTCTTATGAGAATCTTACAATGGGGAACAGGAAATCCAAACCCTTCTTACTCTTCATCAAGCACCTGTAAAGCAAAGCTTCGACAGAATATAAAACCATGTTAGAAAACAAATAAGGTTGGAATTGCTATGAAGAAAGAGACATCCAAATACACAGTCAGCATATAAGAAAATTCCAGATTAACCAGGAACTTTCTTTTATCTACATCAAGGTAACAACTGTTTATGGATAAAGTGGATGGAGATATCAGAAATAATACTGTCCAAACCCTGAGCTAATTCTCTCAATCCAGGCTTAGATGTACATCAGCAGAAGATTCTTCCTTGAAATTGTCTCTGAAATTTCTGCCTCCTAGAACACACTGGCACTGTACTAGTGAGGCAAGGACACAAGTCATCACTGGAAGGACACCAAGATGCAGCCACGTGCTGCAGGAGGTCAACCTGACATTCCCTTTCTGTTCCCCAAGCAACTGCCAAAAGTGTCCTTCCCAGAGAGGCAAAGAACCAGCATTTGTTTCTTCAATTTTCATATGTAATGGTATTTATCCTGCTCGGGGATGATTTTTAATGAAAAGAGGGCTATGCTTTTAAATAATTAAAACAAAAAGAATATTTTTGTTACTTAAGGGACAGAATAGCACCTGGAGATACTGCTATATATGATTGTCTGATCATTTTTAAAAGTTTTTATATATATATATGGTTAGAGATGTTACAGGAATGAAATCATCATGTTGGTATGTCCTGAATATGATACCATATATACGACTATAGAGTTAGGCACCTATTGTAAAGTTATCCCCTAACTAAATGCAAGCCATGTCTGAAATCAAGGTAGGGTAGGTAGGTCAGAAGGAAGGTACGAGGCATGAAAATCCCTTAAGTGTTTAGTGTGGAATTTGTCTCTGTGTGGAATCTTTGTAAAGATAAATGAAAACAAAAACAAAAATACTCCAACAGTTTTATTGCTGGCAGCTGCCCAAAGTTAGACACAGAAGGTTTGTGTAAAATAACAGCTTTTGCTTAGTGAAGCAGTAAAGGCCCTGTGCACTCAACTGTTAGGGAACAGATGCATACTTGCTATCACAATGCCTGTGAGTCACTCTGACAAGATTACATACTGCAGCTGAAGGCATTTATTTATTTAAATTGTGAAACATGCAAAGCTTAGGTTTTGTAGCAAGGGTGCTCCCTGATAATCATAACTGAGGAAGTGTTAGGACAGAGGAGAGAAGGAAGGAAAAATATGGGACTACATTTTGGATTTCTTTCTTTCAAAGCTAGATTCAAGGATTTATAACAACTGTACCCCAGACAGCTGAATATAAGACATAGAATCTTCAGTAAATATGTGCTAGACAGGAAGATACACATCAGGGTCCCCCCCCCCCCGCCCCCGCTTCTCCTTATGACATGTCACTTTCCAATTAACCTGTGGAAGACATCCTCCCCGTATCATGCTCTTAAAAGTGATCATTCATAGGATGAAAGGAATATTACACGGAGTCAGGCCATTTTTAGCTAATGTTGATAGAATCTGATTATTTTAATTTGGGTTCATTTTTATATGTGTTCAGCCATAAAGCCAGTCCTTATCCAATTTTTGCCTATTTTTTTTTTAAAGGCTTGATTATTCTTTCATATTTTATATGCTTTTGATCCTAAAATTATATTAACGTTTACACATTTGTAAAATACACATTATGTCCATTGCATACTTTTACAGCACGTGCACCATGGTGTTTTTCATTAGGCCAAAATTATCAAAATCATTGTATTATAACCTACAGTATAACCATTAGCACACTTCATTCCTTCACTATTTATCAATATAATTTTTACACCATCCCAGTCTCACAACTCTGGGAGTGTACAGCACTCTTATTAATCTATACAGCAATCTTATTAATAAAAAATAATCAGGAATAGATAAAACACAGTCATCCCCTTTGCCACTAATCCTTAGAGGGTCACTGAAAAGGAAGGTCAAAACCCAGGAGCAAAAGTGTCTCCCCAGGTTAGCATGTTCTATAGAGTTGGGGCCATGACTGCTAAGGCTTGTCTTCTGGCTCACGTTCCCCTCAGTTCACTCCAACAGGATGGGAAGACTCCTTATGGATAAGGCAATCCTTCTGCTGTGCAATGTAGGGCTTGAAAAGTAAGGACCCTCACTTTGAATTGGGCCCAGAAACTTACTGGGAACCAGTGCAGGGACCATAAAATAGATGTTATTCTGCAATGCTGGGATCTGCTAGAGATCTAGCTAGAGCCCAGCTGATTGCTGTATTCTGTTCTACCATGGTACTTAAAAGTTTGTGAACCCTTGTCAATATTTCTGCCTAAGTATGACCTAAAATGTGATCTGTTTTCCACATAAGTCCTAAAACTAAAGAGAACCCAATTAAAGAAATGAGTCAAAAATATTATATTTGTTCATTTATTTATTGAGGAAAATGATCCAAAGCTACCAAAGTGATTAATGCTGTTTCTATCCTACCTCTGGGTCTGAATACTGATTAGGGATCCAGGTAATCTGTTTCCTCTAGGATTATCCGTAGCTGACTCTCCACTATCTTAATAACATTTCCTAAAGCGGGTAGGACTGAGACTGATAGAAGTTGGAATTGTTCTTAATTAGGGACTAGCATATCATGTGAGCCATCTTTAGCGTTTGAAGCTAGGTTACCTCTCTGTCCCTGCCTGAGGAAAGAGGAGGAATTGGAATATTTTCACAGAAGCTGTTTTCAGGCATTACTGAAACTGAGCATGTTATCATCCATTCTTAATCCATTAACTTTTCTCACGATGGGGTTGGGGAGGTGACATGTTACATTTCGCTATAAATTTCCATGAATGAAAAGCCAAGAAAGATTTAGCCTTAAATTACATAAAAAAGTACAGGAAGAAGACCTTACTGAATATTTTGTAATCCTACCCTATTGCCTTTACATTCTCATGTTCTGCCATAGCCAATAGGTTACTAGATTATCAGCCCTTCAAGGATGTCCAGAAGACGACTAGAACTAACCTTCATATTAACTGAATCTTACAAGTCTCATTGTGTTGTACCTTCTCCTCCTTCTTATACTTCAGGGAGTCAGGAAGGAGCCAGCCTGAGTCTCTTCCTACTACTTTCTCCTTTCCCAGTGCTCAAGGCATGCTTATACTTGGTTTGTTTTTGTAATGGCTTCTGAATCTTTTACTCGAGGCCATCCCCTTTGCTCCCTATATGGATAATGTGCAGGACTCAGACCAGGATATCCTGGGTTCAAATTCCCTTCCAGCCATGGCAATCGCTCTTTCTCAGTCCAACTGATCAAACAGGATAAAAATAAGTTGCAATGTATTTATAGCTTTCTCAGTTCTTTGGAAGAAGCAGGGGATACAAATGTGATGGAAAGACAATAGTGCCCCAAATTATTCAGTTTTATACACACATAAGAAGAGTTTTACTTACATCCATGAGTGCAGCATTAATATAGTTGCTTGATTCTCCATCAACAGAGATAAGGAAGGGGAGGCACCGATCCAAAGGAAGCACATCCATGCAGCGATTCTTGTCGTGATTCCTTGGCAAAAGTCCAATGCTGCAATCTTCTGGACGTACTCGAGGAGTAACAATATTAAGGGTCTGTATTTGGGGCAAAACCAGGGATGGATTACTATTAGACTTGCTAAAGGTGTGGCTTTACGCCCCGTCTTGTCTTGTCCACTCATCAACTAAGTGTCTGCTGAAAATGCTGCCCAGGAAAGAGGCCAGTTGGAATTAACCAGGTCTGGAGCCTTCCTTCTAGTGGCCCCAGTGCAATGGAACTTCCTCCCCACTCATATATGATCTTTATCCTCTCTGATCACTTTCAAACCTAATTTGGAAACTTACTTTGATAAGCTAGCAGTACCTTCCTGAACTATACTTGATGTCAGGTATTAATGGTTGTTTGAATAATGTGACGTAAGGTTTTATTGTTATTTTTGTTTATGTTAAATAACAGTTTAATTGCCAATTAATGTTGTATACTGCATCAGACTGACTTTTCTGGGAGCATGTGGGTACCAATATGAAAAACAAATACTGTATTCTTTTCAATAGTGGATAGACTGAACTTTGAAGTCCTTTCAAAGTATGAGTTTACAAATTCCCTCATACCAGTACACAGGAAGAGGGGATCCAGAACTTTTCTAGTGGTTGCGGAAGGCCTAAACTGATGATTTCAGTAACCAACTCTGGAACTAGTTCACATATATATATATATATATATATATATATATATATATAGTCCAGTCATATATATATGAAATACACATATATTGAATAATTTTTTCTGCAGACAATTCAAACATTTCTGAGCAACTGTCTAAAAACAATTCAAAGTTGTTACTGCAGTCAAAAATTTGAATAATACGATCAAGAAAAATGCATCTAATACATAATAGCAATTACCACTCTTGATCATGTCTACAGGCTCTTTCTCCTGGCCATGTTAAAATCCTTACCTCCAGTCTTCAGCTGGCAGAAAGTATGGCCTTTTCTGCCTCAGTTACAAGGGAGTTGTACTATCCTACAGATTTATTGGAAGCCAAGTTAAGAAAAGTTATTTGCTTTGTTTCTCCTCCCACTAAATGTCACCAGCTGGCAGGGGGGGGAAAAGCATCCATTAATCACTCTCCCTAACATGGGTTGGGGTTAGAAAAGTTAAGGATGTTACATGATATGAGAGATTTGGAGTCAAGATCTCCTATGCTTTTTCTCATATATATGGAAGCTACACTCTGGGAAAGGGGGTTTCATTTTTTTTTCTAGCCATTCTTTCTCTTTTCTGAATTCCTCCTCCAGTGCTGCTTTTTGTTTATGGAAAAGCCTGTCCTGATGATTGTACAGAGGTTCAACAACATGTGGACACCTGGGGATGTTTAGTCAAGCAGGCAACAGGTGCCATATATCTTTGTCCCCAATCCCCAGTAGCTGATTCATACTTCTCCCAGGCTGAATGCTAAAGGATCATGATTGGAGAGGTGGGGTGGGGCTGATATACCTATAAAAAATTCTACCTAGAAAGATTATTTTGTAGACCTTGCATCCCCCACATGGTCAATCCATTCTCCTGTGCTTGTTCTTTCCTTTCAGCTTGATTCCTCCCCTTGTGGGTGAGATGTACAGGACAGCTCATGGGGATAACTGGACCCAGGCTTTTCTTTGCAAACTGCAGCCAAGTTTCCAATTGGCTTTGCTGTGCCCTTGGTCGGCTCAGCCCAGCAAGCAAGTTCCATGACAGTTCCCAGGGATGGAGATTTCCCCTTGCATGGAAGCAACTTACTCATGTGTAGGAAGAGATCAATAGATCCAAGTTTGCCCCAAACTAGATGACTTCTTAGATTTATTAAAAAAAAAAAAAATCAGTTCACATGAACTGGACTGATCCAGCCAGAGCGCTTGGGCTCAGGTAGATTAATAAAAGCCCATACAGAATTCTGTATTACATAAAACATCCAAACTACTTCTCCATATCAGTTTCAAATAAAGTATGTCTTTCTCAGCTAATTTTGAGAATTCTACAAAGCTCTGAAAACACTGGAGTGGGAACAATTAAAAACATGTTCTGTGGTCCACCAGGCATTTTGGTGCCTTGTAAAATTTTCCTAGGAAATGTAAACAAACATCATTGTTTTGTTACATTGCACTGGAGGATAGATACAGGTTTTGTTCCTCTTTTCCAAAAGGGGACAAAATTGCGATTAGTGAAGATTGCTATCTGAGGAAAAGTAGCTATCTTTGAAAATTATGTGGTCCCTCATTGTCTCTCCAGAACAGTTTAAAATGTTAAACAGCCTATCTGCTATAGAAAATTATATGCATTAGCTCCTCTCATTTCTCTACTATAGGTCTTACTAATTATTAATGGGGAAATATCAAGGATTAAGCAGTGTCTTTCCTTTTGATTTTAGGGGTAAATCAATATCATCACTCCATCATACCCAAAAGATGTACCGCTGAGCACTTCCCACACCTCCAGGCCCTACTGAAGCTGCCAGCTGCATTGCTGCCACTGTACCACTAGGCCACAAAAATCAATTGGTGCACCAGCTATTCTTTGTGGCCTGCAATTATTTTTAATTTATCAGTGTGGCCCTTTCCCCTCTACAAATTGTGCAGGCCTGGGCTAAAGCAACATCTTTTAATGAAAAAGTGTGTGACAATGATATTTTACATCCTATTGACCCATTAATGTGATGCTTGGAGGAATGTATGCCAAAAGATATTGTATATCCTGACTATGGGGATTTCTCTACAGCTGAGATGTAGTAGTAGTTATTCATTCTTATGTCAGCAGAAAACCATATAGTAATAACATTTGCTAGTTCTATTCAGATCCTTATCCTAGCTCTGTTGCTTCTAGTGGTGTCCTATTATGCCTCTGGAGGGCATGTTAAGTAAAGTGATTGCTTGTTTTCTCCAGGTTTGCCTGCTTTTTCTTCTCTGAAATTGGTTGATGTCAACCTTTTCAGGAAGGCCAGGACAGGAAACAGACTCCTCAAACAAGATAGGAACTCTATTGATACAGGCTATAACAACAAAATCTTGAAAGTGAGAGTGTGCTTTTGGTTCCCTCTTTGAGTTTCTTTCTAATATTTTCTTCATCTCCCAGGCTTAAAGCATGGTTTGTAACTGTTTCCACATAGCTTCTCCAAGGCCATCTCTGTGGCTTTCCACACCTCGTAAGAAAACATTCACCAATCATATTGCAATGTGTCAAGAGGGAAGCATCTGTTGACTGTGAGCCCTTTCTTTGATAAATAAAGGAACTGCGAAGAGAACAGGTTCACAAAGTCACACACATGCAATATGTGTGCAAGCATATAAAAATATGGTAAATGAGTAATGGCTTTAGCACTGTTGTACAACTGCACAAGTCTACTTTATATGGCAACAGCCCCACATCAATCTTGCAGAAGCAGTAGAAGCTCCCACTGGTGCTATTTCTGCACCCAGAGTATAATCACATGACTGAAAAATCAGACAGAAGGTAGCTCCTACCACTTTGCAGAAGTGGGAGAGTCATTTCCTATGTTTTTGGAATGTCAAGAAACAGAATAGTGATTGATTGAGGTGGGAGTCTGGGAATTAGAAGAGAGAGATGTGCCTGTATCAGCCTGAAATGCCTAATATGTACCCAGCTGAATCCAAACTCTACAGGTCACCCGGTAAGAGCAGTGAAGTGTGTCAGATTTTTTATGCCATGCAACTGCCAACTGTTACTACCACCATTATGTGGAAAAACACTACTTTTATCATGGGTACAGTTAAGGACAACTTAAGCCTCTCTCACCATGGGCTGGGGAGAAGATGAAGGCAACTTCATGGGAACATGATAGAAAAAGATATTGCCACAACATCTTTGTGCAGTGGTTAGGTACAACTGGCAGAAGGTCCTATATCTGTTTCAGCTGAAAAATGAGTGCATTTGGTGCCTTCAACAAGTTTTAACTTGTCATATAATCTTTCATCTCTGAAATTATACAGCCATTAATAGATGAATGTCCTCCACATATCATGAAATGTATCAGTCTAGTACTATACTGAGTAACATTCATTTACTCTTTTACATAGTGAATCCAAATGTTGAAACCAGAAAGACTTCGTATCGACAAAACTTGTGTGATATTTAAATCTATGATCTCAGCAAGAACTGATGCATGTTTTAACTAGATTCTCCCCTGCCCTCAAAGCTTTTATGCTAGAATACATACCATTAAATCCCTTTGATGGAGCCGCATCAGGCAGCTATCTGGTAAAATGCACAACCTAAAATCCCTTGTAATGATCCTTCCTTTGCCAGGATGCACATGATAAGCTACATCATGCAAATTGGTACACTTTTGGCCTCTTAGTGATTCATCAATGTCTCTTTCTCACTAATCCGATAAATCAACACTCAACATGCGTGCAGTTCTAGATTGTTCAGTTAGCTCTAAATATAAGCAAACCTCTGCCTATTAATGCTACCTTAAGTCTCTTTCTCTCAATCTTTGTAGTCATTCACAAGGTTTCTTTGAGGGACAGAATCTAAATCTTTTAGACAGTTTAGCAGACTAAGGTCCTGATTCTACATAGAAGCAATCAAACAGAATCTATGCCAAACTGCATGGTTTTATAAGGACAGCAGACACAAAATACACTGTATGCATTACAAAAAGAGAATGGAATTCACAACAAAGACATTTAATGCAAAATATGTTTAAAAAGATGGCAGAGTTCAGAGTAGTGCAAGACCTTATTGATCTCCAGATGGTTTGAGTCTAGCAAGGGGTGACTTCTGCTGAACTCAGTCTGGAACTCTGTTTAGCAAGTCAAACTCTTTCTAAAAATTCATTGTTATTAAATATCCAAATCATTTAGTAATATAAGCAAGTTGAAACAATTTGGTGATTGGAAACAGTATATTTTGTTTATTGCCACAAGTGACATTGTTGTATTTTTGTTACAGAACCTGAATAGATTGTAAGAGTACACTAAACCTAAAAGTTGCCTCAGTATCTTGAGAGTTATTCAGCCAAGGCTGAATAAGGAGTTAAGAGTGCAAACAGCTGAAATGTAACACTGAGACCTGGTGTAAAGCCAAACCACCAAACCTACTCTATAGGAGGAGAATCTTTGCCTAAAACCTAAGAATTTGATGGGTTCTGGGTCAACCTGGGATCCCCAGGCCTGCTGGCAAAACCATGTCTTCAGGGCCTTGTGGAAGAGCATCAAGGTGGGGGCCAGTCTTGTCTCTGAGGGGACGATGTTCCACAGGGAAGGAGCCACCACGGAAAAGGCCCTTCTTCTTGGTCCCACTAGATGGATCTCCTTAACAGGGGGGACCCATAGCATACCCTACCTCCCTGATATGGTGGGTTGGGCAGGTGAAACTGGGAAAAGGTGGTCTTTCAAACATTTTACTAGGGTTACTGGTCCTCTAACAAACTTGTTAACTATCATTCAAGGCCCCAAGTAATCTATGCTTAATCCAGTCTCAGAAACAGTACCCCCCCAAAAAAAACCAACAACAATCGACCAGAACAAAACAAAGGACCCCATGTAGACTCAGGCCAGACAGTGTCCTAGAATCTCCCTCACAACTGGTGATCTCTGCACCAGCACAAGCCTTTGCAGCCATTGTTGCAGCAAATAAAGCCATTTTGACATCAAGTATCAGCTTATTTGCATGACACATACTATGGGAATCCAATTTATTACCTTCCTCATACAATACAAACTGTATGTTCCCGAGACCAGGTGGCTTTCCTATCAACCAAATTCTCATAGGATTTACCCAGCTGTTAGTCACTAAAATATATTAATAAGCTATAACCCATACTGGACAATGATACTGCCCTTTCGATGTAAAAATTATCCTGCACAGCTGATCAATGCAGCAACCTTGGCTTGGTCAAGCTAGCTTCTCCGTGCTTTCTTCTTTTCTCCAAAGGAAGCTCTACACTGCAAAGCAGAGACAATGAGCTTGCAGCTTTCCCTTCTTCTCCTTTCTACTCTCTAACAGTGTAACCACTCTTGTGCTAACAATGTAATTGACCTGACTGCTCTAACTAACAAGGCAGTTAACCCTTTGCTCTTGCTAGCCACATAACTGCCTTCCCATTCCCATTGATCAATTTCCCCCATTCAGCTTAGAGAGCAGGAAATAATGCTTTTCCCCACATACATTTTTACTGATATGAATGCCAAAATACCAGCTTGGTGATTAATCACTCTGGCACCATTTCTTCATGCCAGATAGGAGGGGAGAGCCCAGGGCTATAAATGCATGTACTAAAAGACCCCTAAGCATAGACACAAGTGATTACGAGTAGCCTCTCCTGCTGTTGATCCATCCAGCTGAGCAGGACAAGAGCTCCCCTTAGTAAGTATATCGTTTTTATTGTTATTGCTTCTATTAATAAAACTTTGTCATATACTATCATTCTGGCATCTAGCATTTATTCTTTCTTTGGGATCTTAGCTGTGGTAGCCACTACCCACAATACCCTTCTAAGGCACTGGGTAGTTGATCCATACTTACTTATACTTACCCAACCTGAAACAGATTCTCACAAGCAACAAGCAATGATGCTAACCATAGACCTTGCAACAAACCCAGATGTCTACTTTACCCCCACATTTACAACAACAGTACCATCACAGGACCCAACAGCTTTACACACAAGATTAGCAGCACCTTCACATGCTCTTCTTTTAATTAGATACATGCCATCATCTGTCAGCAATGCTCCTCTGGATTCTTCATTGGACAACCAGGCCAGAATTTGTGCAAAACAATTAATGGACATGAGTTTAACATCAGGAGTCAAAACAAGGACAGAGTAATATCAGAGTATTTTAATTTCCCAAGATACCTGATTATAGATCTCAGGGTAGCTGTTTTGGAACAACAAAACTACATCAGCACTATAGAGTGAGAGACTATACAACTCATATATATTAAAAAATTTCAGGTTATCTCAAAAAGTCTTAACAAACACATTTTTTTAAAATAGTACAATTGCCAGTTGTAATCTGTCTTACATGTAACCTACATAACTACCTTTTCTTGCCCCGACCTTGCCTCATCCCAATTTAAATCCTCCATCAGCTTAACCACTCTATGCATGAGCTACAGTTCACCAAAGTTTATGCTTTTTCATAAAATGTGTTGGTCTGAAGAGGTGCTAACAGATTCTTGCTGATTTTTGGCTACCATAGATTGACACTGCTCCCCCCCTACAATAATTAACCTAATAACTGTGACAGATGTAAAAGCACCTCCCCCCCCCCCTTTGATTTAGAAGAACCCAGACTTGGACAACCATACTGATTTAATAGCATGGTCAAAGAGTTAAATTTGACAATTGACTCAAACAAATGACTGCTAACTGTGAAAAATCCATCACTTGCTACAGAATAAGCATTCAGTGCAAGAGTATGCTGCTGAGATTCAGCTGTTAGTTCAGCATGTGGGCTGGAATGAAAGAGGCTTAACTGACCAATTCAGGGAGGGTCTGTCAGAAGAAATATGAGACAAACCCACTTGTCAATGCATTGCAGAGAATATGACAGCATTAATCTAGGTTGGCTTCGGCAACAGTTCAAGATGTGATAAAATGCTGTAGAAAGTCAGGAAGGAAAGTCACTACTATTCTCTTTTTTTGTCTCCTCATCACCATGCATGTGAGATTTTGGAAACTGAACCAACGCATCTGAGAATTAGCAAGGCCCCAATATTTGCCAAAGATAGGTTGTGCTCATGCACAAAAAGCCTATGTCTGTATTGTGGAGAACCCAGTTACTTCACACACTGAATCCCCTGATAAGGCACTCCCTTGCATGCAATTGTATGCAAGACTTACAGCTGCAGGATCTCAACCATCTACACTCACCTTCATTCAGCAAGTACACCCTTGCACCTTGCCTGAAAATACAGGCAGTAATAGAACCATTGCATACTCAGTCTTGTTCCTTGAATATAAATTATCACAAAACACCACTACTCAGTCACATACAGAGCTAGCTTGTTGAAAGGAATTTATTAGTGAGAACTTGCAGAAAGGTAATGTGTCTACTTTTTTTGTCAAGAAGAAAGATGTTTTCCTATGTGTGGTCCATGATTACTGGCTCTTGAACTCTTTAACCATTATAGTTTGCATTATGAACTCTTATAATGCTACAGAACACACACCTTTTTACCAAACTAAACCAATCACAATCTGATTGTCATGACCAAGGGTTTTGATTCTTGTTATGGGAAGTTTGATTATACGGTTAGGCCCTATGGACCTATCAGGTTCCTCCTTCCATCTCCCCTGCCCCCCCTCCCCCCACCGCAATCTGGATTGCAAACAGTTAATTCAAGGAACAAGAATCTAATTGCTCTGATTGATATGATGTGTTAGAAGCAAGATTCAATACAAATTCCAGTGAGTACTCTATTTTCAAATGAAACCATATAGAAACAATTGAGAGAGGCAGTTTTTGTCCACTTCTTTCTGCTTTTTCTATGAGGACTAGAAGCATGCTTCTTTTGTGAGGGAGAGGCAGCCTGCATCTTTTCACTCTTTTCATAACAGCCATTTCTATCGGTATGAGCATATGTATGCTCTTCAAAAGTGTGAATCATATTGTCTGTGAATTTTTATTCTGATTGTAAATCTAGATGATTTGCTGATTTATTCTGCAGATCTAGGCTAAACTGTGCTGTTTTGGGCTACCATATTTCTTTAAAAGGAATTCATGGATCCAGCTATAGTAGAATCCGTTCTGTCTTGGACCCCGCCCCCCCCATCCAAGCTATTTAGGTTATACTTCTGGGCTTTTGACCATAAAAAACATTACAAGAACATCTGGGTCATACAACATTTTTGGGATCTTTGCCAATTTTTACAATAAATTTATTCCTAAATTTGTTACCATGTCCACATCACTGAATCATCTTATCAATAAGTGAATTTCAATGGCCTTTAAGTAAGATTTCAATGTCCAATAAAGCTTTCTTCAGCTCAAACAACATTCACCTTGTACAGATCCATCATCACCTAATTGTATAGGCTGATGCTTCTGATTTCAGTCTGGGAGCTATGCTCCTACAGTTGAGCATTCTCTTCTGGGCAACTTCTTCCAGCTAAAAGGAACTACAGTGTTTTTAACAAGAGGCTTTTGGCTATCAAGGAAGCTTTGCAGCATTGGCTCCATCTCCTTAAAGATACAGAATACCCAACAGAAATCTGTTCTGACTACAAGAGTTTGTAACACAAATATCTCACAGGTAAGTCAGGTAGGCCCAATATTTTTCCCATTTTAATTCTCTCACATTCTTAATCCCTTCCTACTGTCTGGTGTTAGAAGAATGGAGGAGCAGAGAAGATAAAAGGGAGGAAATATTATTAGCTTCAGTCAAAAAAGTAATGGCAATGGAAGGAGGAACACCATTGCCTCCACCTGCTTACAATTAGGAGGAGGAATAGGGAGAAACACCTGACACCTGCAGACTAGTGGAGGTGAACGAAAATATACCAAAAGGTGATGCAAGGTGGGAACCAGTGATTCCTAGGCTAGAAATAACCATTATGTAAACATTTTTCAGCTGCCTCCCAAGGCATAAAAAGGCTAAACTTTTTAACATAGGGCAGGAGGAAAAAGACTAAACTCTGGAGTATGTATATGTATATAAGAAGGAGCATGAGAAGCTGGAGAAGTACCAGGGCCTGAAGGAAGAAATAGAGAGGATGTGGAAAGTAAAGGCCAAAGTGGTCCCAGTGGTGGTAGGAGCACTCGGGGCTGTGACTCCTAAGCTGGGAGAGTGGCTCCAACAGATCCCAGGAACAACATCCGAGCTCTCTGTCCAGAAGAGTGCAGTGCTAGGGACAGCTAAGATGCTGCGCAGAACCCTCAAACTCCCAGGCTTCTGGTAGAGGACCCGAGACTGAGAAAGACACGTACCACCCATAGGTGTGAGAGGGGAATTTTTATTTTTATTTTTTTTATATATATAAAAATAGACTGTAACACTTTTGTATGGCAGTAAAGATTCTAATCTTGCTGAGTCATGTATGAGAGTTTTCTGCCAAGTGAAGCCAAAGGGTTATGTGTGGGAAAAGCTGTGATTTACCATCAAGGCCTCGTGTGGAGCCTGACAAGTACTATAAATTTGGAGCAGGTGGGGGGTACTTTTAATCACATTTTCTCTGAATCACAGAATTGCAACTTTTCAGCACTCTTGTAAAGTAATGCAATATGAAAGTAATGCCATATGAGCATAACTCAGAACATTAATCAGAGCAAATGATTGATACAAACTACAACTGTAAATCAAAAAATAACTAATCTCAGTGGTTAATTTATAACGCTCTGGGATAAACACCTTTCAAGAATGTAACTCTGATATCTAAGTATGGTTTGTGGTTTTGTAATAATGATGGAAAATCTGTCATGCATGTTCAGAAGCACTCACATTTCCTATCTATATTTCAGGAATGACTTTTGCAAATTTATTCATGTGACTAGAAAGCATCATCTCAAATTTAGTTTCTCAATCTCTGGTCTCCACTTCTTCCTTTTTCAGTATTTAAAATCATATACAGTGGAACCTCGGTTTACGAACTTAATTCGTTCCGCGACTCTGGTCACGACCCGAATTGGTCGCAACCCGAAGCAAATTTTCCCATAAGGTTCAATGTAATTACCGTTAATCTGTTTTGGCGTGGAGGATAGGGAGGCGGCTACTGCTTGGAGGGAGAGTCCCCCTCCCTACGATCACGTGTCAGGGGTGGAAAAATGGCCACGGACCATGTGTCAGGGGCAGGAAAATGGCCGCAGACCACATGTCAGGGGCGGGAAAATGCCCGCAGACCACGTGTCAGGGGCGGAAAATGGCTGTGGACCACATGACAGGGGTGGAAAAATGGCCGCGGACCACGTGTCACGGGTGGGAAAATGGCCGCGGACCGTGTCACAGGAGGGAAAATGGCCATGTATCCTGTTCGTACCCTGAGGCGGAGTTCGCAAACCAAAGCAAAATTTTGCAGCCAGAGCTGGTCGTAACCCGAAAAGTTCGTTAACAGAAGCGTTCGTAACCCGAGGTTCCACTGTATCTTAAACAGGGAAGAAGGTTTACCTACACACACTAAAGCAGGCAGGTCTATGCTAAAGATGGATGAGACACTTAAGGCTCACACAAAATTAACTTGGAAATAGCCTGACCTATTTTCTTTGGCTCCTTTCTTTTCCAAACAATATGAACTGGATAGCTGCACACACCATCTATTTGACAGTCAAAGTTTACATGCTTTCAGACGTAAGCTTTCCTAGCCAGGCTTTTTGTAATAATCTTCTGGAGAGATAGGAAATAGGCTGACCAGTATATCTGCATCTATCTCTGAAATCTCTACTTAACAAACTCCTAGTTATCACATTTTAAAAATGTATTTAATTAATTGTGAGGCTGCCTGATTCCATAGCATCTCTGGGCAGCTTGGAGATAAAATTTTAAAAACCCAAAACACATGAGGGGAAAAAAAAAAGACAGCTGATCAGAGACCCCAAAAGCCAAATAACCAGCCTGGGAGAACAACCTGGTCTTAAGCAGTTTGTGGAAAGTCAGAAAGGTGAGAGAAGTATGAATCTCTGGGGAGATATCATTCCAAAATGCAGGACCCATCACTGACAGCCATCATTATGCTTCCTAGGTCCCATAAGATGACACTGTTTAATTGATGGCATCTGCAGTGTGCCCAGTCTGGGTGACCTGACGAGTGGAAACATATAGAGACAGGTGGTCCCTCAAGTAACCAGGCCCTATGACAATGCAGGGCTTTACAGATGATAACCAGCATCTTGATTTGCACTCAGAAACCAACTGGCAATCAGTGCAGCTCACAAAGCAGCAGGGACATATGTATATAGCGCAGCACATCTATCACTGCCCATGCCACTGCATTCTGAACTGGCAGTAGCTTCTGAGTGGTTTTCAAGGACAGCACCACATAGACAGTGTTACAAATGGCACCTTTGCGTACAGAGGAGAGACTTTAGTTAAGAGGTAAATAGAATGTTCCCAGGAACATTTTTGGAGGAAGGGGGGCGCTTCTCCACAAACACCGTTGTCCTGAGTTAATTTGCGTATGTTTTCTAGATGCAGACTATCAAAGGCTGCTGGACTCCTGGATGTCTTTGTCAGTTTCACATGGGTGGGAAAAGTCTTGGCTGGACTTTCCTGGGTGGATTTCAACCTGAAAAGGATTTTGAAGTTTATAGTTCTCACTTCTTCCTTGAGAAAATCCTTACTAATCCTTAAGAATCCTTTATAATCCTTATAAAATCTACTTGAACACAGACATGGTAGACATAATTTTCTATGACTGAGGAAATATAAGGAGCATTATTGACCCATTCCCTTACCTGAAATTCATCTTTTATCTGGCTGGAATTTGTCTGTGGATCCAATCTGCTGATGTTGTAATATATAGATCTGAATTCACAAACAGGGATGGCGGTGTTGCCACAAAGGCATGCTTCCAGAATGGCATCATGAACAAAGACATACTGCTCCTACGCATCCAAAAATTAATTAGTATTAATTAATTATTAATAGGAATTAATACTATTAAAAGGTATTAATCACTCATCACTGTCAGGGCCTTCAGAAGCCATTGTAATGCCTCTCACTTTAATGAAACTTCCAAGAATTTATCTCAGAGTATTCAAGTCAACAAGAAAACAAAACACTGTCTCCATCCAACAAAAGTGTATGATGTGAGAAGTGCTTACATTTTACCATTGGATGTACATGGAAAAGAAGGAAGCTTCCCCCCCCCCCCCCGCCCAGACAAATAAAATCCAGAGCAAGCATATATTACTGTACGGTGATGATTATATTTAAAGAAGTATCAGCATTTCAGTAGATAAAAACTGTTGAAAATGAGCTTATTTTGCTTAGATATTAATCCATTTTATCATTACAATTGATTATGTCTAGTCTACAGAGCCATCTAACCTTCATGCCATTTTACACTGCCTATATGCCTGAATAAATTGCTAGGTCCAAATCTTCAATATTTTAAATGAACATAGACTTTGATTCCATGAAATCTTCTAACCATGAAATACTCTGTCTAGTTTTATTGTTTGTTAAGCGGACTGGGTTATTTTGCTCATTAATATAATCAATCATTTGCCAGCAGGAAAATAAAGGCAGTGACAGCTCCCTGATCAATAAATATATCCGAATGAACCTGTACTAGAAGATCATATGCACTCTTTATTTATTGATTGACTGGTTGATTGTTTGAATTTCTAGGCTGCCCAACTCCAAAAGGACTTTGGACAGCTTCATAGGTTGAAAGAATCAACATAATTTAAAATTCTAAAGTTGAGTCAAAAGACTACCTTCAACCACAGAATCTCATAAAATAACCTCTTAACCTACTGAGTTATGGAATGTACTTGAATCTAAGGGTTGCTAGAGAAATCAAAGGAAGTTGCCTATGGAGCTGGTTGTATTTCAGCTCATGGAAACTGATGTGGGTTAAGTATTTCAACTGAGAATAGACTATGAATATGAAGATGGCCATTATCAATCATGCTGTTTGAATCTGGTGGTGAATATAGGTTTTATTTCTGTATGAATCATTCATACATTTTTAAGAGTGGCATTTGGAAAAGATGACTTTTCTAAAATGGTTGTAACCACCTCTGTTTCTGTAAACACTTGTAGTAAAAATAATTGTATGTTTTGTGTATCTCTAAGTAATAATGGAGCTTAGGAGTATTTTATAGCATGGAAAGTAACCTTACTAAATTAAGCTAACATAACTTACTAAAATTAAGCTACTGTGCATACTCTATTTTGAAATATCACATATTTTCACAAGTTTGTCTTTTATTCCATTAAATAATTTGTATCCATCTGGAAGTGCTGAGCTTTTGCTTGGGAATAAGCTGAAAAGAAAAAAGAAAAGAAAGGGAAAAAAGATACCTCTGTTTGCACCAAGTTAACCCTCTGGGATCGCAACTCCCGCACACAATTAAATATATCCACCACACCTTCGTTCTCCGCCATGTCAAGCATGATGTCAATGGCAATAAAGCACCCTGTTCTCCCAGCACCAGCACTGAAAGAGAGATGAAAACCAGAATAAAGATCTAGTCAATGGACCATGGAGATGCACAGCACTCAGTGTGTGTTGCAGATTGGTGTGTGTGTGTGTTGCAAATGCAGCTGTCTTCTTTCATTAGTCCCTCTTTGCCACAAAGGTCTGAGCCTCACTGCCTATTTCAGCTTCTCTTTGGAAATGGCAAAGCTACAAAATTAAGAAAAAAGGAACTGAGAGAAAGAGAGAAGACAGAAAATAAAAATACCAAGCTTGGGACTAGGCTGTCTCTTAAATGAAAACTGACACAAGTATATCTCTCCAGGGCAATGAACAATAAATACATAACTCAGTTTTTTGGTTTTTTTTTAGGTAACAGGAAAGAGAGATTAACTCCATCTTTTGGAAGACATAAAGTTCTCCTTTCACTTTCTTTGTTTTAAGCAAGTTTCTTGTTTCTTCAGAAGGGATACATCTAAAAAATCTGCATATTTCCTCCTGTACTTTGGCCCTTGAAGATTAGGCAGATCATCTGGGTGGAAGGAAATTAAAGCCTGATCTCAAAATGTTTCAAATGCAAGCTTCTCACCATTCTGAAGATCTAGATATTGAAAATTCTCCCCTATAAACTATGCACTTGCTATCTATCCACCAGTAGTCTCAATTCTATAAAGATGACCAGGGCAATTGCAGTTCTTCTGAGTGTCGTAATGTTTCAGGAATGGGAGAAGTACTGGATCAACTTTATCTGGCATGCAGGGAGTCCAATTTGCACACTGAATGTTGTATTAGCAAGATAAGGAAAGGAAGAGAAAGGACTCTTTCTGCACACATGAAAATAATGTGTGAAGGAAAAGGCTGGGCTAGAATTTTTCCCCTGATGTCCTAATTTTGTAATTCAAGTTTATTTAGTTATATACTGCATATTCCACAAATAATTTTTGCTCACACAATCAATTTTAAATATATCAAAATTGCATTAACTCAAAGTTCATTTAAAGCATACTAAGTGCCTGACAAAAAACTGCAGAGAATTGTGTTAGTAATTTAAAAACCCACAATCCAAAGGGATGCAAGAGGTCAATACTGCAAAGTTGCTAATGGTGTAGTTTGATTCTCAGCGGCAAAAATTTTGAACTCTGCGTATATTTTATTCCTTAAATTGTTGTATTCCTAAAAATAACTCAGGGTGACAATAAATTATTACCTGAATAAAATCCAAATTAACACTATGGCCATGTTTTAAAATTACTCTATATAACATTAAATCCCCTATTCAAGGACTGATACACTGGATATGGTGCTGGGAATAATTGGGATCGACCATCATCAGTAGGTGCTGAAGCAGATTACAAATTGTATCCATTGGCTGCTGCTATGGGACAATTGGTAGCTAAAGGAGAATTCCTGTCCTTATCAATAAAGGAGCAATTCAGTCATCAGTGTGCATATGAATGGTTGCTGACTGCTGTTAGTCTCCCAAGATAAGGTCAGCAGTCTGTACCATGGAAAATTAATCTTCTAAAATTGCATACTTGCATGACATTGAGTATTTCCACTGCTACTACCAAAACTTTCATCCTTGATTGACTCACAATGGCAGTCAGGAAGTCCCACTAGAAAATCATTTCACATTCTATTTCTGCTATGCACAGTTGTTCAGGTAGGACAGAAAAAAGTGATTTGCCTCTAAATGCAAATCATCTTCCATGTCTCCTTTCTCCCACTGTGTAATATCATTCTGCAAAGAGGGAAGAACATACAGTTTCCTTTCCGGGGTTTGATGAAAATGCAGTTAAAAGAAACACTGCAAAATCCAGATGTGAATGGATTATGAATTATCGACCAGATTAAACTAGAGCTAGGAAGAGATAATTGGTATAATTTTAATGAATGTATGGCATTTCATTCTCTTTAATTCATTTTACTGCTTTTCAGAATTGTAACAAATAAATATAAAATTTATATGTTTAAAATAATGTATTCTTCATAAGTAGTGAGTCATACTATCCATAATGATTTCAGATAACAATAATCAGATGTTCAATAGATTGCATCCTGAATTTTTGCAGCCCTGATCTGGTAGCCTTAATGACCAAGGGAAGCATTTAGGGAGAATTTAGCCATGACTACTATGAGCTGGGTATTGATACTTAAATCTTTATAAATAAGGTTAAGTATTGTCATTTAGTCATTTGAAATTAACAAACATATTCAGAACATTATCCATTGGGATCTTGATCTAGTTGTCTACCTGCTTTTAAAAGTATTTGTAATACGTAATCTATATACTACTAAAACTCTTATGTCTGTCTGTTTGTAACCTTCAGTTGGGTGCAACACTGCATCATAGGGCAACAATTTTTCAACCAAGCAACCTCAAATGGGCTAATTTACAGAATGGGTTTACAGAATGCATCCAAAATCCCATCCTGAAATTTGGCAAACTTGGGGCCGCTTCAGCACTGCCATGATCAGCTGCGGTCACGTGATCCTTCTTTCCAACGCTCCCTGACAGCTTCCCACAAGGAAGTCAGTGGGGAAGCTGGCAGAAAGTTGCAAGTTCAAGGCCAACAGGCTGGTAAGTGGCTGCTGCTAGGTGGGGGAGGGAGAGACTGAGTGCGCGAGAGGTGTGCTGAGGGTCAGAGATGGTGCGCGGTGGTTTGTGAGAGGTATGGTGCAGGTCAAGGAGGGTCATGAGTGCGCAGCGCAGGTTGGGGAGGGTGCAAAGGAGTGCGGTGTGGCTTGGGGATGCTGCGTAGGGGTGTGTGAGTGGCCAGTGTGGCACAAGCATAGAGGCTCGGGGGTAAGGTACATGGGGAGGGAGGGAGGGAGGGAAGAAAGTTTCTGATTTTCCTTGCCAGCTTCCCACAAGGAAACTCAATGAGGAAACCGACAGGAATTCAGAAGTCGTTCCCACTCCTACTGCTTTTTTGCCCACCTGTGGTCATTGTATTTCTCTGTTTAGGTAAGGAAATATCTCTGAAATGATGACCCAATGGGCCATGGGTTGTCTAGCATGCTTTAAATACTTTGTTACAATAAAAAATGCTTTTACCAAATTTGCACTTTGAACATGATATTGAACTGGTAAATGAAAGTAATTAATGTTTAGAACTTACCTGAAATGCAGTAGTTTCAGCACCCCACTCAGAAAGTTACTGAGCTATACCGAATTTAGTCTACTACATAGCAGTCAAATACTAGGTATCTACCAAAAACTATATACCTGTGGTTACTGTGGAACCATGAACCAGTTATTCTTCCATACATTTTTGTGAAACAGAGATTAATCAGCAGTGGAGCTAATGGGAGAAACAAATGCAGTTGATAGGTAGAGGGCTTTTTTATGGCAAGGTTTTGGAGGATACAACATTCATTCTGTCTAGGACAGTGGAATGCCTATTAAGCCAGGGAAACAGGCAGCACTGGAGAAAATGGATGAAAGGAAAGGACAGATGGAAACAAAATTTGTACCTGCAGTGCACAACAACAGGCCCTGCGTCTGGTGGATTGAGAAACTTCACTTGTCGAACAAAGCCCAAGAGACCTGTAGCATAACAAGGAACCCCATGGTCTGGCCAGCTAGTGAAGTGGAACTGACGAATCTCTCGAATCTCATGGTAGCCTTTCTGAGAAGGATATACAATAAACAAATATCCTATTCTTTCTCATAACAATTGCTACTACTTAATTATCAATGGTTTGCCCTTCTCCAGACATCTTACAACTTCCTGGGGTTGATGCCAGATTTATTGAAAAGGAAATCAGTCTAAATATAAAAGCCTTCTTTATATCTTTTATATCTTAAAAGCCACCTTCCCCAAAAGATTACAAAGAAAAAAACCCTGCTTCTGTTATCTATATCCCCTAAAACAGTCATGCAATTTTGAAGATAAACTGTTTGGAAAAAAAATACATGATCTTTCCTTCAGATAAATACCTAGTTGCATCTGCATATTTTTTCTTTCCTGAAAGTGCACAGAAGAAAGAAAGAAAGAAAGAAAGAAAGAAAGAAAGAAAGAAAGAAAGAGAGAGAGAGAGAGAGAGAGAGAGAGAGAGAAAGAAAGAAAGAAAGAAAGAAAGAAAGAAAGAAAGAAAGAAAGAAAGAAAGAAAGAAAGAAAGAAAGAGAAAGAAAGAAAGAAAGAAAGAAAGAAAGAAAGATATAATCTGTTTGTGTATGTATGTGTGTATGGGTATACACACACACAACACACACACACACAAACCCATATATGTTTGTACACAATTTGGATGATTCTAATGAAAGTATCATGAATCCATTTCAAGAAAATGCCATGCAATTATCCTCTATCATTCCTTGAACAAAGGTTTCACAAAAACCTGTGTACCAGGAAGCAATCATAACTTTGCCTCGTTCAATCTGGCAAACTGATGAAGGGCTTGAATGTTTGTCACACAGACTTATAATAAAACTTGCAGTATATGATGATAAATATCTTGGCACTAAGCAGTAGCAAACAAGTTTTTAAAAAAGTAGAGGTATCCCACTTCCAAAATAGAAGTGGTGCATAATTAAGCCAGGTATCTGTATTTTTTTCATTTGGAAAGTGTGCTCAGTAAGGCTAAAATCTAAATTAAGGACAAGGAAACATGCCAAATAACTATTCTGAAAATTCTATAATCATAAAAATTATAGTGATATAGTTTTAGCTTGTTTTAGTATTTCAGTGATGTATTTTTCTGATTTTGGCTACTTTTGAAAAAATACTATATTTAAAAGGAAGATAGAAAACTGAAGTATTATTTATGTATGCAAAATACATATTTATGTAAGTATGCTTTTTACCTGTCATTCTGCTAAAGAATGGCACTCGGGAACAAGAAGTAGTAATTATTTAAAAACACACTTATATACGTAATCCAATAATTAGCAATATAATGCTTAAAACAAATAAACATATAATGAAAAACTCCATTGAAATAATTCATACTGCTGTGTGGTCAAGAAATATCAACATCCCATCTGAAAGCAGAGAGAAAAGGCTAGCATTCTGTTTTTTGCAATGTTCCACCAAGTTCTACACTTATGGTATGAAGGATCATGATGTTCTTCACTATGGCATTACTCCTACAAAGTTTTATCCTTTTTCTTAAGAAAAAGAAAAAGAAAAATATTATAATGTAGGATGATGATAAGAGTTTAAGATGAATGTCACTTTATTGTAATAGTGAGATCAATCTGTCAGGTTCGGTCAGCACGGGGCTTCAGGGAAGCTCGCAGCCAGACCACGCGGAATCCACCGGCGGTAGCTAGCGGGGAAAAGAGGAACTGAAAGCGCCGCTAGTTAACGAGCCACCTGCGCCCAGCCAAACAGGAAAACCGCAGCGGAAGCTTTTAACTATAAACTGATAACGGCGCGAGCCAACAATGAACGGGGCCGCAGGCAGCGAAACAAGATCGCAACGCAGCACAGAACCCTCGGGCTTGCACGTAACGGGGAGGGACCAACCCAGCCGGAGGGGAACTGGCAATCAAGGACAATGGACCCTGACCGAACCTGCCATCATGGACAATCAAGGGGGATTATTGGGGGGCCGATAATCCGCAGCAGCGTGATCGCGAGGCGGGAAAAAAACGCGGGAAGGGGGGAATATAACAAGTAATGCAATTGTACCAAGCCAGTCCTGGCTTTGCTTGTGACTACTACGTTACGCATGAGTAAACCTTCTTTGTGAACCACACGTGTCACGAGAGTTTCTCTGTCGAACGGGGCAAACCTCACATAAAGCCAGGACTACCCGTTAGCGCTACCCGGTACCACCGAGGAACGTTTCCCTTTCCAATACAGGCATGACCAGCAACGAGGAATCCGTGGGTCAGCTGGAGCACGAGGGACCCAGGCTCGAGGAGGGATGGTCAGAGCCACCCGGGAGCGACGGGACAGCGACCAGGACTGGGCGCCCTCCAGCCGAGCGGTGGTCGATGTGCGTGAACCAAGGGCCAGACGGTTCAGGCGTCACGATGACCCGAGGTTCAGGGTCCCGGAACCGCGAGTGGGACGAGAAGTTCGCTCGACTAGAGGAGAGAGTCGAGCGGCGCCTAGACGCCATGGAGGCGATGCTCCAGACCCTGCTACAGAGAGTGGGACCATCGGCGGTGAGCGATGGGGCGAGCAACAGGGGTGGCGGTCCGGCACCCCAGCCGGCACCACCCACGATGCCCCGGTCGGTGGACCGACGGGCGGCAGACGCCCTGAGACTTCGAGGCATCACTGGGAAGTTCTCAGGGGACCCTGAACAGCTGCCGCAATTTTTGACGCACGTTAGGGGGTTCATGCAGAGGGGTGGTCACCTATTCGCTAGGGACGAGGATAGAGTATCCTACGTGGCCGAGCTGCTAGATGGCCAAGCAGCTAGCTGGGTGATCGGACTATATGACGCCAACGCGGCGGAACTACGGAGTTTCCCGGACTTCATGCAGGCGCTCCGGGACAGATTCGAGGACACATTGAGCGCCAAGCAGGCGGAGGACGACATCCTGCAGTTCAGACAACGGGGCAAGTCGGTATCGGAGTACGCCCTGGAGTTCCGGAGGTTGGCAGAGAAGCTCACGGACTGGCCGGAGTCCCTGAGGGTGAAGTATTTTAAGAGGGGGCTCAATCCAGAGATCCTGGAGCGGGCACTGGGGCGGGACGACCCGTCCACAGTGAAAGATTGGATCTGGCTGGCCGGAATGGTGGAATCGGCATGGCGGCAGATCCAACAAAGCGTGAGGCGACGGGACCAGACGAGGGAGAGAACCCCCGAGGAAAGGCGGAGCAGTCGGCGGCAGTCCACTGGGGGGTGAGAGGTGACCAGAGCCCCGAACCTGTGCTTCCGGTGCGGAGGCAGAGGCCACCGAGTGGCGCAGTGCCCGACAGAGCGGGAAGGAGCCCCACCACGGCCCGAAGTCAAGCCCCCACGTGCGACCGGGAAAAGGGCCGGCGACCGACCACGGAAGGGGGCAGTGGCGGCGGTGACCGAAAAAGGACGTGGGGGGTGGTCGACCCTGGAGACGGCGTCCTCTGGAGAGGACTCGGAGCCAGCGGGAAACGAGGCGCGCTCGCACTGAACGGCGTCCCAGTGCGAGCAGGGGAGTCGAGGCGCGCGGACCCAATCGGAGATGAGGACTGCCCTCCGTTCCGGGTGAGAATACACATCCGGGGGGTGAGATCCGGAGGGGAGGCACAGCTGCGGGCGCTACTGGATTCAGGCTGCACCCACTGCTTGATGCACCCAGCTGTGGTCTCGGGGCTCGGACTACAGCTGAGGCGCCTCCGAGAGCCCATTGCATTCAGCCAGCTAGACGGCACGCTGGCAGGGGGGGGGGGCAGCTCAGTATTACACCGAGCCGGTCCAGATGACGATCGGGAGTCACCGGGAAGAACTAAGATTTGTGGTGGTCCCAGTGGCCGACTACGCGGTGGTACTCGGCTTGGCGTGGCTGCGGCGACGGAACCCACGGGTCGACTGGACGGTGGAGGCAGTGCGGTTCGGGGTCGACAGACCGCCGAAGTGCGAGAGCAGAGGGGACCGAGCCGTGGAGACGGGTGCGGCCGCAACCACAGACGGGCAAGTGGAGGATCTGAGACCCCGGGAGACGGGGCGAGAACAGATGGAGACTGAGACCTGGGCGGCAACAGCAGCAGCAGCAGCGCCGGGACCCCGGAGACTCGCAACGATCCCGAGGCATGGGGAGGCAGCGGCGACTGGCGAGACAACTGCAAAGCGAGAGGCAGGGTCCGGGGAACCCATGACGGGCGGCGGAATCCCGAGGCAGTATCGAGACCTGGCGGCAGCGTTCGGGGAGAAGGAGTCCAACCAGCTCCCTCCACACCGGCCCAGTGATTGCGCCATCGAGTTAGAGCCAGGGGCGACTCTGCCTAAGCCGAAAATGTACTCCCTGTCAAGGAGAGAGATGGGGGCTCTGCGGGAGTTCATAGACAAGAACCTAGCGCGGGGATTCATCCAACCCGCAAAGTCACCATTAGCGGCCCTGGTACTATTCCGGGAGAAGAAGGATGGCTCGCTCCGAATGTGCGTGGACTACCGGGGGCTGAACGCAATCAGCACCGATGAGTGGAAAACGGCGTTCAACACGCCGCTCGGAAGCTACCAATTTTCCGTGATGCCGTTCGGATTAAAAGGGGCCCCGGGGGTATTTATGCAGCTAATAAATGAGGTGCTGCACGACCTACTCTACCGGGGCGTCCTGGTCTACCTGGACGACATCCTCATCTACACCGAAACCCTGGCGGAGCACGTGAGCCTGGTGCGCACGGTGCTCCAGAGACTGCTGAAGGCACAGCTGTACGCGAAGCTATCGAAGTGCGAGTTCCATCGAGAGCAACTAGACTACCTCGGCTACCAAATATCCAGCCGGGGAATTGAGATGGACCCGGCGAAGGTAAAGGATGTCCTGGGCTGGGAGGCGCCGCGAATCCGGAGGCAACTTCAAAGCTTCCTAGGGTTTGCAAACTTCTATAGACAGTTTATCCTGAACTTCGCCCAAATCGCCCTTCCCCTAACAGACCTGCTAAAAACCAAGGGCACCGGAAACCCCCCCAAGCCCAGCATGACACTTGCGTGGACTGCAGAATGCCAGGGGGCGTTTGAGGAGCTAAAACGGCGGTTCACAGCGGAGCCGATCCTGCGCCATCCCGACCCAGATCGGCGGTTTATAATCCAAGTAGATGCGTCAGACGTGGCAACGGGGGCAGTCCTGCTCCAGCCCAGCCCGGAGGGGGCCATCCACCCATGCACCTACGCCTCCCGCAAATTCACCAAGACGGAGAGGAGGTGGATGGTGTGGGAGAAAGAGGTGTACGCAGTCAAGTGGGCACTGGCCACGTGGAGGCATCTACTGGAGGGGGCAGCTGAACCATTCGAGGTGTGGACGGACCATAAGAACCTCGAAGCCCTGAAGACCCCACGTAAGCTATCCCCCAAACAGGCGCGGTGGTCCCAATACTTCGGGAGGTTCAGGTTCACCCTAAAACATATCCTCGGGAAGCGCAACTTCCTAGCCGATGGACTGTCTCGCATGCCCCAGCACGCCAGCCTACGGGAGGAGATTGTGGACTCCATCATCCCTGCCAGCAGACTGGCTGCAAAGGCGGTGACCCGGAGCCAGACCAAGGGAGAGCGACGGGACGCGGCGCCTGAAATAAGGCAAGGGTTCATGGAGGCGGCGGAGTGGGACGCTTGGCTCAAGCAGAACCGAGAGGCACTAACCAGCCAAGAGGGGTTGTGGTGGCACGAAGGAAAGCTGTATGTGCCCGAGGGTTGCCGACGGGAGGTCATGGAAAGAGCCCACGACAGCCGGAGCGCGGGGCATTACGGTTTCGTGAAGACGCTCCACTTAATTAGGCGGCAGTTCTGGTGGCCCACGCTCCGTAAGGATGTGGAGGCGTACTCAGGGGGTTGCCCGGTGTGCGCGACGGCGAAAGGGGCCAAAGGCAAGCCTAGAGGGCTACTCCAGTCGGTAGCGGAACCCGACGGCCCATGGCAAGAGATCGCCATGGACTTCATAGTAGAGCTCCCGGAGAGTAAGGGGAAGACCGCCATTTGGGTGGTTACGGACTTATTCTCCAAACAAGCGCACTTTGTAGCGTGCCGGCGAGTCCCCACGGCAGAGGGGTTGGCGAGACTATTCGTGCAACATGTTTACCGGCTCCACGGCGCGCCCCGACAAGTCATCAGCGATCGGGGCGGCAACTTCGTTGCGCGGTTCTGGAGGGAGTTCCTGAAGCGGGTGGGAACGAAGCAAGCCCTTTCTTCCGCGGCGCACCCACAGACGGACGGAGCCACGGAACGCCTGAACGGGGGGCTCGAACAGTACCTGCGCTGCTACGTGGGGCACCAACAGGACGATTGGGCGGAGCTACTACCATTCGCGGAAGTGGCATACAACAACGCTGTCCACAAGAGTACCGGGTTCACTCCGTTCAAAGTAGCCACCGGGAGAGACTTCGTCCCCATGCCGGAGTTGCCTCAGCGGAATCCCAGATCAACTCCCTGGACGCCTGGTTCGCCCAAATCGACGCGACCCGGCGAGCGGCGTACGCGGCATTGCAGAGAGCCAAAGCCGACTACAAGAAACACGCGGACCGCAAGAGGCTCCCCGAGGAGCAGTGGAAAGTGGGGGACCAGGTGTATCTGTCAACCAAAAACCTAAAGACGCACCAGGCATCGAAAAAACTCAGCCCGAGGTTTGTGGGGCCGTTCCCCATTGCAGAGATCATCAATCCAGTAACCGTCAGGCTGACGCTCCCGAAAAGCCTCAGGAAGATCCACCCGGTGTTCCATTGCAGCCTGCTAAAGCTGCACCAGCCGGGGAACGCCTGGCACAAGACAGAGGGAGTGCCACCACCCATCATGGTCGGGGGGGAGCAGCATTTCGAGATCAACCAGATACTGGATGCCAGGAGGCACAAGGGGCAGGTCCAGCTCCTAGTGCAATGGAAACATTTTCCCAAGTCCCACAGCGAATGGGTGAGTAAAACCCACATAAGGGCGCCGGACCTAGTGCGGGACTTTTACGATAAATACCCCGGGAAACCGAAATAGAACCGGGGGGGGGAGTTGTCTTCAGGGGGGCGGTATGTCAGGTTCGGTCAGCACAGGGCTTCAGGGAAGCTCGCAGCCAGACCACGCGGAATCCACCGGCGGTAGCTAGCGGGGAAAAGAGGAACTGAAAGCGCCACTAGTTAACGAGCCACCTGCGCCCAGCCAAACAGGAAAACCGCAGCGGAAGCTTTTAACTATAAACTGATAACGGCGCGAGCCAACAATGAACGGGGCCGCAGGCAGCGAAACAAGATCGCAACGCAGCACAGAACCCTCGGGCTTGCACGTAACGGGGAGGGACCAACCCAGCCAGAGGGGAACTGGCAATCAAGGACAATGGACCCTGACCGAACCTGCCATCATGGACAATCAAGGGGGATTATTGGAGGGCCGATAATCCGCAGCAGCAACGTGATCGCGAGGCGGGAAAAACGCGCGGGAAGGGGGGAATATAACAAGTAATGCAATTGTACCAAGCCAGTCCTGGCTTTGCTTGTGACTACTACGTTACGCATGAGTAAACCTTCTTTGTGAACCACACGTGTCACGAGAGTTTCTCTGTCGAACGGGGCAAACCTCACACAATCAACATTTGAACCAACCCTAAGGGACTGGTGGGCTTGTCTTTGCTAGATAATGTCAAAGAAATATTGGACAGGAAATTGGATTTCTTGGCCTAAGGAACCTCTCCGAATTCTTACCACTGGCATGAATTCCTTGTCTTTCTAGTCTGTGGGAAGTCATTAAGCTATACGGGAAAGTTGTTGTTCTGTATCGGATGTGTGGTCTATGATTTTGGAGATAATACATAGCCATGTTGTTTTATCCTCCATGTCTCTATCTAATACACTATACTAAAGTGTATACTGATGATTCCATATTGACCATTATATTTCTTAATGAAACATGGAAAGAAATGGATATATTGGAAAACAAATTAGCTGATGAGGAAGGGAGGGCCAATATATCCTTACTTTTTGGACTGTAAAAGTACGTATGACATATTCTGCCAATGGTTCTGTCTCAATTAAGGTCACTTTGATATCGCCATAGACTTCTGTGTCATCAGGCCAGTATCTGACACACTTTACCTATGGGGAAAAAAAAAATTATGATGTTTAACTGCAAGTCTTTGTTCTGTAGGTCTTCATATGGGCCTAAAATATACATTCCTGCAGAAGAAGAAATCAGAAGGACACTGAATTGCATAGGACCTGTCATGTACATGGCTGTCTACATCAGTTATCAAGAACTCAGAACATAGTTATCAGGAACATGGACACAGAACAATAAGCATTGATGTAACTTGTTTGTCTTGGTATATGTGTTTGACATATGAAACCCATCTGTATATGGGATCTCTTTTCAGCCTATATTTGCAGTACTACACTTTAAATTAGACTAGCAATGTACTTATATGGAAACATAATTATACATATATGAACATTGTTATAGGAACATATACCATTATGATTGCAGTAATATTTGTTAACCAATTTGCAAACTTGCTATCCTAACAATATTCATCATAATAAAATTATCTATATTAGAGTTGGAAAAATGATACATAAAATACTGTTCATTCACTGAATAATTAATTCTGATTTTACTGTAGGTAAAGTCAGGAAAGATAGAAGGAATCCAGTCTAAACTTGTCAGATCTGAGTTCTGTACACAACGAAATTCAAACAATGTGGGCGAAAAGATAACATCAGGAAAGTTGAGTGAAAAAGAAAGATGGTGGGGGAAAAGAAATGCAAAACTAACACATGGTAATTGTATAAAATTGCTCTATTGTAAGCTCTAGCTAGATATAGAGCCTTTTTTATTGATAGGTTATGTGCCATCAAGACAGTGTCAGCTCTTAGCATATATTCACCCTTCTCCAGAATGATCTGGATAGACCTTCTGCAGGATGATCTGTCACCAGCCTGATCTCCTAATGGCATACCCATTGCTGTTGTAATTGAATCCATCCACCTGGTCATTCTCTTCTTCTCTTTCCTTCTACCTTTCCCAGCATTATGGACTTCTCAAGGGAGCTGGTCTTTGCATAATGTGTCCAAAATATGGAAGTTTGAATCTGGTCATTTGTGCCTCAAATCAAAACTCTTGGTTGATTTGTTCTGTGATCCATTTCTTTGTTTTCCTGGCTATTTATGGTATTCTCCAGAGTCTTCTCCAATGCCATAGTTCATAAAACATCAATATTCTTTATCCTGCTTCTTCGAAGTCCAACTTCAACATACATAGAATGTCATAGGAAAACCATTGCTTGCATGATTCTGATCTTTATAGGTATAGACACATTATAGCATATGAATATCTCTTCCATGGCTTTCATTTTTACCTGACCATGCACATATTTCTTGATTGCTGGTTCCTTTTCTGTTAATAATTGATCCTAAAAGACAGAAGTTGTCCACTACTTCAATGTCTTCACTGTCAATTCTAAAGCTGGTTGTGGTATCTGTTATTAGCTTTGTCTTTATATTTAATCTTAGTCCCATTTTTTCACTGTGTTTCATGACTTTCATTTCTAGAACGTGCAGATCGTTTGCATTTTCAGCTATCAGAATAGTGTCATCAGCATAGTTCAGGTTTTCCTCCAGTTGTAAAGCTGCATTCATCTTCTTGAAATCAGCCTCCCTTAATATGTATTCAGCATATACAGTAGATTGAATAAATAAGAGATATACAGTTTGTCTCACTCCTTTGCTGACCTGGAGTCAGCTGGTTTAATTTTAAGCCATATCAGACAGCAAGTATTATATTTGTACAAATGCTTTAAAATTTGGGAAATCAGAGCAGTATAGACTAGAAGTGATAATGTAAGTTACTGCAGAGTAAGTTTGCTTGAAAAGTTTGGTCTGTGTGCAATGTGATATGAACTTATTCTGATTTTCACCTAACGTGCAGATTAAAATGTAATTATCTTTCAGATTCTCCACTTCATTAAATTCTGAGTTCTTAGCTCAAACATTTATTTAAATACATGTTGTGTAGATTTAGAAATGCACAGTTAGATAGCAAATTCATTTAGAAATGCATATTATTGTGACAACACCAAAATGTATTTTTAAATGTGCATTTAAATGCAAATCTGGAGTGGATTTTGAATATATTGCCACTTAATGCAGCAATGGGGTATAGCAGCCTTCAAAACAAGCACATGTAAGAATGACATGAACCACAATATATGACTGATAACTTTGGGAAATTAACATCTTACCCTGCCAACTTCCACCAGGTTGGTGACCATGACAACACTTGCAGAATTCTCCTGCCAGATCATCCTCCAAAAATCCTTCACTGTCTCTTGCATTGGCCCTGAGGGCAGAATAAGTAAAACAGAAAGGACCCCCCCCCCCAAAGATCACTTCAGCACAAACATTTCAATGTACTTGTCTTTCTGCCAACAGCCCTTCTATTACAAAGTCTCATGAGTGTGCCTGCTTATTTTCTTAGGTGAGGTCTGCTGAGTGATACATCTCTTGAATCTAACTAGGATTTAAAATGGTGTGCCAAACTTTCAGTAAGTATTGCAAACAGATATAAATACACCTAATTGAAGGTCACTTTGGAGTAACACATGAGACAAATATAGAATATTAATTTATACAGGAATATAGTGCTAGGTCTGGAAAGAATACTTGCTAAGTATAAATGGCACCTAAAATTCTAAATGCACCCTTAATTATATGGTGAGATGTTAGGTGATAACACTCATGGGTTGCATCTTAATTATAAAATGAAAGTGTGATTTTTAACAGAAATCTTTTCAGCCCCTTTGAGAATTTGGTGCTAGGTGCTGCTTTTCATATTTCTGATTGTGTTTTTAATCACTTAAAAAAAAAAAAGTATTGTAAACATGGCTGAAAGAAAACGTCATTTTGAAAAAAAAAATAACATCAAAGGATGGAACACATGTTTAATTAATTACAAACAGAAATAAAGAATCTGGGGATTGGAAAATGGCTTCTATGAAACCAAGGCCAGTACATGTGAAATTTCATTTAGTATGTAGCAAAAAAAAAAAAAAAAGTGTATATGAGTTGTCCTAAACACAATGCTCATGTCAAAACTGTATCAGAATTAAATTAAACTTTTATTTTTATCTTTAAAAACACAGATTATGTGCAAAAAGAAATATTTAAATGAAGTATTCATACGGTTATTAAAGAAATCATAATTAATTTGAAAAGGGACTTAAGTGAACCCATGTGAAAGTGACAAGGATAATAATAATAAACTAAGTACATCTCTATTATACTTGGCCCAAAAGCATCTATAATGATCTATCTCCTAAATTAATTGCACTGCCTGCTTTCAGACATCTTTACGTCTTTTATTTATTATTTATATAAAACATTTGAATCATGTCATTTGGGCCACACTCTGATTTCATGGTACTTACCCTGAGTTGCAATGTAATGGTGAGGCCGATGGTATCCCTAAAAAGAAGACAAGGAAGGGAAACCCAAGAGTTTCAGTTTCAGGGGCTCTTCAGATATGCATTTGACATGCTAGAAGTTTGCTTAAGATCACAAAAACCAATGCTGTCTTGAAAAAGTACTATGTATCTGGAGTAGGAAAAGGGGATATGAAACTTGCATTTCCTATATATCTTCAGGTATCAGTGGCAGAAAATCCTCTAGTTGCCACTGAATCACTGATTCAATGAATAGAGAGCCAATATCTGGATGCCTGGGAGGGACAAAGAGCTAGGTCAAATCTCCAGACAGTATTTTACTTCTCAGCTGGAAAACAAATCAGTCTTTTTCAAGATGACCATTGCACACCTCCAAAGATCACATCTAAACTGGGATATAGAGAGATTCCCAAAGATCACTTGTTAGTTATATTACTGTGTTACATTTATCACATAATACTACCTTGAGTGAAAAGGAAGCATTGTATCATGGGGATATTCACTTGAATTATTCATGGTAGGAACTGCCTCAGATTTCCTTATAGTTCTAAAAGTTCTGAAACCATTTATATATCAATAATAAAGGAGATGTATGACTAGGCAAGGATAAAAACCAGACTTTACTTTCATATTGTCTGCCTAAACCACATTCACTTTAGGAAGGTTAACTTCTGTGGTAACAGAACGAACATGGAAAAATCTGTGTCCCCTCATCTGCAACACACACATCTGTTTCTTGTCAAAACAGAATAAGGTATTAGCGTGTGGGTTTTTTGTTTTTTGGTAAAGAAAACTGTGTGGAATATACAGTATTAAATGTTTTCCCTTTTCTTAATTGGAGGATCTTTGAAAAACATTGTGATTTAATTAGCAATTAAAGAGACCTACATGCAAAAAGAGGATGTTAAGTACTTTGCTAGAAGTTATAGACTTAATTTTCTTCAAAATTCAGTTTTTTATTAGTCAGATGAGTATATTTAATTTGTAAACTGCATCCTTCTTTCTGTTAGCTTATATTCTTTGATTTCACAAGACCTCTTCAGGATACTTTATATACAGATTTACAATAAATTCTATGCATTTCGAGTTCCTGGTCTTTTTGCAAGAGTCAAAATATTGATTAAACACAGTTACACTTCTAATTGTCTGACAACGTGGGGAGGTTGGGATTGTGGGAAAAAGAACAATATCTGTATCCATCCCTCCATAATATTATTTTGCCAAAATCTGAAGAAGGCTATTTAAGCATTTCTACTGAAGAGACTTCATTTCTTTGTGTGTTTACTTAGCAGTAAATTCCATTGAACTCACAATTAGATTGTGTATTCTTTAAGATACACAGAGCTGATTGCTTTATCTCTTCTGTAAAAGAAAGTGCCATGGCTTAGTTTAGTAGTATCCACAGAGGACATTAAAAACAAAAGCAGGCAGGATAGCAGACATGGCTTGCAATTGCCCCTCCTCCTTCTTATGTACATTGAAACACAAAGAAAAGGGGTGGGGCTTGGATCACAATGCCATGTCCCTTATCTTACCCTGTCTGACTACCCACAGATGCCCTGGTTTAGTTACCAAACTGATGTTTTACATGAAGATCCCTGGGCTCAGTCTCAAAAAGCCAGAAAGTAGACTTATGCTATCTAGCCCAGTAGTGTTAATAATCCTCCTCCCCCTCCTCCTCCATTGAGGTTGTTAAACAAAAAATTCTAAGATTGTGGAAGGTGATTGCTGGTCAGTATAGACAGTATTAAGCAAATAGACCAATATCCAGGAAAGATGAGCAAATAATCTGACACAGAATAAGGCACTTTCCTATGCTCATAAAACAAAATAAAACATACCTGAATTGTATAATACCACTCAAACAAACATGGTCAACAACTGAGAAAACTGCAAGAACACCATGGGTCATTCTTATTCTATTACTTAATTGATTAGGGAGTCATTAATATGCATTGGCTCTTCGATGTAAACTTTGATCCAAATATTGCATCCTCCTCCTCCTCCTCCTCCTCCTCCTTAAAATTCTATTTGAAGAAATGCCTCTGATTCTTAAAAGTCTGGACTTTATTTTATGACATGGATGTGATCTAGTAACAATCATTTCCATCCCCTTACTTATTTCTTTTGTTAGTAAGGATGGCACCAGTCCTTGGCAAATGCATCACTCAAACCTGCAAAATCTCATTTGACTTCTTTTCCTGACCTGGAGTAGCAGGTAGCTGGATCTAGCTCCATTTTAATTTACCATGATGCTCCAATCTAATTTCTTCTAGGAAAATTTAAAGGTTGAGTATATGTTCACAGAAGGTACTGGCTAGAGTACTGCTGCTGTCTCCTACCACAGTATAGTTATTTAAATCTAATGCATCTCACTAAGTAGGGATCACACCAGAAGACAATTTGCTTAGGGAGTCTTCAAACAGACACTGTTCTGTGCAAATATGTTTTCATAACACTTACATCAATATAGTTTGCATTAATGTAATCTGAATGGGGATCTCCATCTAGCAACTGCAGTCTCACTCTGGAGTGATCATCTGCAAATAATTGGGGGAAAATGTTAATGTTAAATAAAGGAACATATAAACCAAAACAAACAGGAATGTAAAAATGTATAATCATGGAGAAAACTAGGAAGATGGTTTTCTTTTCATGCTTATGTTTTCATTTAAGTGTACATAAGATCGGTTCCAAGTACCACGGCTAAACTATTCAGAAATATGTTCATTATGTATTTTACTGTAAATACTGACTTATTAGCACTCTGCTTGAACTTAATACAGTCTGAACTTGGTACAGCTTTTATACCATGGGATTTGCTGGATCATAGTTGAATCATTGCACAAGATAATTTAAATCATACAAACCATCTATGTGCCAGAACATTGTCATTTTTTTTAATAAGACGAAGAGTGAGGTTTACGTTTTCAGTTAATATCTGAGGATTCGACTCTGGTTTTATGTTTCTATTGTAAATTGCCAAGATAGGTACATAATATCATCATCATCATCATCATCATCATCATCATCATCATCATCATCATCATCTAATGTTTATTGTGAATCGCCCAGAGTTCGCCCAATGGGGGGAGATGGGCGGTTGAGAAATTAAATAAATAAATAAATAAATACATAAATACATAAATAAATAATACATACAGTATAAATAGCTTGGATGATCTGTACTTAGATGATATTTCACATCTCACTCCCTAGTGAGATGGGCAGTGACCAAAATTGAAATATAATCAAATTAATAAATAAATAAAAATCTTCAGTGCCTGTTTATTTTAAAATTAATAGAAAGAGAGGATCAGCTAGGAATCAACATACAGCTTTTAACATGACTATCTGGTCATGTTCTTTGTTTAAAGACCTGCCCTATAAGGAACCAGAAGAGTAGACTAATCAGAGGAGGTAACCCAGCCAATTTATACTATTACTTTTAAGCACCATCTGCTCTTGCAACAGAGCTCAGGCTATTTGGTTTAATGAACATTTTATGACAATAAAGCACTTAGGTAGATAGAACATGGGTCAATTTCAACTGAATATGGGCAACAGGCAATTTTAAGGCTTATCTGTTGTAGTGAAGGCAGCAAAAAAAAATTTTTTTTCCCATCAATTCTTCACCATAATATGTTTAAGAGTTTTCCTTCTTAATATTCAGTTTTCTTACTGAGATTCTAAGCACTGCAAGAATTATGAGGTTTTGGTTTCAATAGGAGTTTGGTTTGGTCACAAAAGTGAGAATAAAATAATCCCTTGCTTAGAAAGCAAGGCTGTAAAATACTAACTATCATTGCAAACATTTGAGAAGACAGTATCAAGATTCAGAAGTATGTTGACAAGCTGGAACAATGGGCAGAAACCAGCAAGATTGATTTCAACAGGGACAAATCCAAACACATACATTAGGGTAGGAAAAAGCTAAGCCATGAGTGTAAAATGATGGGGGCAGACTGGGGAGCAGTACATATGTAAGGATCTAGATATTGTGGTGGATTACAAGCTGAACATGAATCCATGGAATGATGCAGCTACAAAAGAGCAAATACAATCCTAGCTGCATCAACAGAAGTATAGTGTCAAAATCAAGTCATCATTTGTCTCTATTCTGCAGACAAAACTTAGAATATTGTGTCCAGTTCTGGGCATTGTGTTAGAAAGGACACCAAGAAATTAGAGCATGTCTAAAAGAGAGCAAGGAACATGATAAGGGGCCAAGAAGGATACACTCAGGAGAATAGTTGGAGGCACAAGTTATGCCTAGCTTGGAGAAGACAAGACTATTATAGCTATCTTCAAATATCTGAAAAAGTGTTGGAAGATGCAGAAGAATTGTTCAGAGTTGTTCCAAAAGACCAGTAAACAGGTTTATATTACAAGAAATTTTTTTGCAGGATATCAGGAAAAGTTTCATAACAAAAGCTGTTCGAAAATAGAATAGATTTCTATAGGAGATGGTCTTTCCTTTGCTGTAGGTCTTCGAACAGAGACTGGATGGCTATCCGTCAGGGATGTTGTAAGAGGAGGTTCCTGCACTGGGCAGGAGTTTGAACTAGATCATGTTTTAATCCTTATATTCTATGATTTTATGAATTATAGGAAACAATGAAGCCATCTACCTAAGTTATAAATATTAGCGGGAGCTAGAAAAAGCCAGCAGGTAAGAATTAATGAAACCAAAACATGCTTAAACATTTGTTGTTGTTTAGTCGTTAAGTCGTGTCCGACTCTTCGTGACCCCATGAACCATATTGCGCCAGGCCTTCCTGTCCTTCACTGCCTCCCTGAGTTTGCTCAGTTTCATGCTCATTGCTTCAGTGATGCTATCTAACCATCTCATCCTCTGCCGTCCTCTTCTCCTTTTGCCTTCAATCTTTCCCAGCATCAGGGTCTTCTCCAAAGAGATCTCTCTTCGCATTAGGTGGCCAAAATATCTGAGCTTGAGCTTCATTATCGATCCTTCCAATGAGCAATCAGGGTTGATTTCCTTTAAGATTGACTGGTTTGACCTCCTAGCAGTCCAGGGAACTCTTAAGAGTCTTCTCCAGCACCACAGTTCAAAGGCATCAATTCTTCGGCGCTCGGCCTTTTTTATGGTCCAGCTCTCACAGCCATACATTACTACTGGAAAAACCATAGCTTTGACTATGCGGATCTTTGTCGGCAAGGTGACGTCTCTGCTTTTTAATATGCTATCTAGGCTTGCCATAGCTTTCCTCCCAAGGAGCAAGCGTCTTTTAATTTCATGGCTGCAGTCTCCGTCTGCGGTGATCTTGGAGCCCAAATAAATGAAGTCTGTTACTGCTTCCATTTCTACCCCTTCTATCTGCCAGGAATTGATGGGTCCAGATGCCATGATCTTAGTTTTTTTAATGTTGAGTTTCAAGCCAGCTTTTGCACTCTCCTCTTTCACCCTCATCAAGAGGCTCTTTAGTTCTTCTTCACTTTCTGCCATTAGGGTGGTATCGTCTGCATATCTGAGGTTGTTGATGATTCTCCCTGCAATCTTAATTCCGGCTTGTGATTCTTCCAGCCTGGCATTTCTCATGATGTACTCTGCATATAGGTTAAATAAGCAGGGTGACAGTATACAGCCTTGTCGTACACCTTTCCCTATTTTGAACCAATCGGTTGTTCCATGACCGGTTCTAACTGTTGCTTCTTGGCCCGCATACAGATTTCTCAGGAGACAGGTAAGGTGGTCTGGTATTCCCATCTCTTTAAGAATTTGCCACAGTTTGTTGTGATCCACACAATCAAAGGCTTTTGCATAGTCAATGAAGCAGAAGTAGATATTTTCTGGAACTCTCGTGCTTTCTCCATGATCCAGCGAATGTTGGCGATTTGATCTCTAGTTCCTCTGCCTCTTCGAAACCCAGCTTGTACATCCGGTAGTTCTCGGTTCATATATTGCTGAAGCCTAGCTTGTAGGATTTTGAGCATAACCTTGCTAGCATGTGAAATGAGTGCAATTGTGCGATAGTTTGAGCATTCTTTGGCGTTGCCCTTCTTTGGAATTGGAACGTAAACTGACCTTTTCCAATCCCGTGGCCACTGTTGCGTTTTCCAAACTTGCTGGCATATTGAGTGCAGCACTTTAACACCATCATCTTTTAGTATTTTAAATAACTCAGCTGGAATCCTGTCATCTCCACTAGCTTTGTTGTTAGCAATGCTTCCTAAGGCCCACTTGACTTCACTCTCTAGGATGTCTGGCTCAAGGTCAGTGATCACACCAGCGTGGACATCAGGGACATTAAGATCTTTCTTGTATAGTTCTTCTGTGTATTCTTGCCACCTCTTCTTAATCTCTTCTGCTTCTGTTAGGTCCCTGCCTTTTTTGTCCTTTATCATGCCCATCTTTGCACTAAACGTTCCTTTCATATCTCCAATTTTCTTGAAGAGATCTCTAGTCTTCCCCATTCTATTGTTTTCCTCAATTTCTTTGCATTGTTCATTTAAGAAGGCCTTCTTATCTCTCCTTGCTATTCTCTGGAAATCTGCATTCAGTTGCTTATATCTTTCCCTTTCACCCTTGCTTTTCGCATTCCTTCTTTCCACAGCTATTTGTAAAGCCTCATCAGACAGCCATTTTGCTTTCTTGCATTTCTTTTTCTTTGGGATGGTTTTAGTTGCTGCCTCCTGTACAATGTTACGGACCTCCGTCCATAGTTCTTCAGGCACTCTGTCTACCAAATCTAATCCTCTAAATCTATTCATCACCTTCACTGTGTACTCACAAGGAATATGATCTAAGTCATACCTGAGTGGTCTAGTGGTTTTCCCTACATTCTTCAATTTAAGCCTAAATTTTGCAGTAAGAAGCTCATGATCTGAGCCACAGTCAGCTCCTGGTCTTGTTTTTGCTGTCTGTATAGAGCTTCTCCATCTTTGGCTGCAAACTATATAATCAATCTGGTTTCGGTATTGACCATCTGGTGATGTCCATGTGTAGAGTCGTCTCTTGTGTTGTTGGAAAAGAGTGTTTGCTATGACTAGCTTGTTCTCTTGACAGAACTCTATTAGCCTTTGCCCTGCTTCATTTTGTACTCCAAGGCCAAATTTGCCTGTTATTCCGATTACTCCTTGACTTCCTACTTTAGCATTCCAATCCCCTATGATGAAAAGGACATCTTTTTGGTGCTAGTTCTAGAAGGTGTTGTAGGTCTTCATAGAAGCGGTCAACTTCAGCTTCTTCAGCATCAGTGGTTGGGGCATAGACTTGGATGACTGTGATATTGAATGGTTTGCCTTGGATACGCACTGAGATCATTCTGTCGTTTTTGAGGTTGTACCCCATTACTGCCTTTCCCACTCTCTTATTCACTATGAGTGCAACTCCATTTCTTCTAAGGGTTTCTTGCCCACAGTAGTAGATATAATGGTCACCCGAATTAAATTCACCCATTCCCGTCCATTTCAGTTCGCTGATTCCCAAGATGTCGACGTTCAATCTTGTCATCTCATGTTTGACCACATCCAGCTTGCCTTGGTTCATAGATCTTACATTCCAGGTACCTATACAATATTGTTCTTTACAGCATCGGACCTTCTTTTCGCTTCCAGATACATCCACAGCTGAACGTCCTTTCGGCTTTGGCCCAGCCGCTTCACTCTTTCTGGAGCTACTTGGAAATGCCCTCCGCTCTTCCCCAGTAGCATATTGGACACCTTCCGACCTGAGGGGCTCATCTTCCGGCATCATATCTTTTAGCCTTTTAACATTGTCCATGGGGTTTTCTTGGCAAGGATACTGGAGTGGGTTGCCATTTCCTTCTCCAGTGGACCACATTTTGTCAGAACTCTCTGTCATGACCTGTCCGTCTTGGGTGGCCCTGCACGGTATAGCTCATGGCTTCACTGAGTTACGCAAGCCCCTTCGCCACGACAAGGCAGTGATCCATGAAGGGGATGCTTAAACATAGTGGTGCTTAAATGTTTATGAACCCTTTTGAATTTTCAATATTTTCCCCAGTGGCTTACAAATAGTACAAAAAATACAATAAAGCAATAACATAAAAATTACAACATAAAGGCAGTGGTGTGAGCAGTAACAGGCACATTTGTTATCCCCATGTGTCAACATCACTATGCAAGCTGCATTGGCTGCCAATAACATTCTGAGTGCAATTCAGGGTGCTGGTCATCACTTATCAAGCCCTTCATGGCATAGGGACTGGTTATCTGAGGGACTGCCTATCACCAATTGCTTCTGCCTACCTGTATGTTCCAGCAGAGTAGGTGTGCTCCGGGTCCTCTCTCTTAAACCTTGTCATCTTGCAGGACCAAGGTAATGTGCCTTTTATGTTGCAGCCCCTCCCACTCCTGGAACAGCATGGATAGCAGCCACTCTGCTGGGATTCTGGAAGGCCCTTCAGGCCCAGCTCTGTTCTCAGGACTGGGGTTAATGTACTAGTTATGAGGCCCTTCTTGTATTTTTATTGTTATTGTTATGACCATTATTGTTATGGCTGTTTTTAGTCTGGGCTGTCTGTTTTCTTTTATGTTTTTTAATTGTTTTAACTGTGAACTTGGATTTTGTAAGCCACTCAGAGTCCACTGGAGTGGGCAGCCATTAAATCATCATCATCATCATCATCATCATCATCATCATCATCATAAGAAGAAGAAGAAGAAGAAGAAGAAGAAGAAGAAGAAGAAGAAGAAGAAAATGAAGAAACTAAAGTGCTCTGGGACTTTAGAATTCAAACAGACAAGCACCTGCCACACAACACTCCAGACTTAACAATTATTGATAAGAAAGACAAAAAAAGTCTGGATAGTGGATACTGCAATACTTGGAGACAGCAGAATAGAAGAGAAAGAACTGGAGAAAATCACAAAATACAAAAACCTGCAAATAGAAATAGAACAAGTGTGGCAAAAGAAAGCAAAGATAGTGCCAATAGTAATAGGCACCTTGGGTGCAATCCCAAAACATCTGGAGCACCACTTGAAAACCATCAGCATTGACAAAATCACCATCAGTCAATAGCAAAAGGTAGCTTTACTTGGAACAGCTTACATCCTGCAATGATACCTTTAACACCATCAGATAACAACATCTGCCTATCCCAGTCCTTGGGAAGGACTCAATAGGTGGATAAAAATGCCAATTCCAGTCTAAATAACTGGCTGGCTGTGTGACCAAACATACATAATAATATAACTTCCTACTCATTGTCACACTGAGGAAAATCATTCTCAATCACCTCCTGCCAGGTGGGGAGCAATCATAATTCCAATCCCCCAAAGTATTCTCAGATAGACTGTCTTAGTGGCTTTTCTAAATGCCAGCAGATTTGGTACTAATCTGACTTTGGACGGAGCACTGTTTCAAGCAAAGACCTCCACTTTGTGTCACTCCTAATTGCCACACTTTTAAAAATTGATTATTCCTACTATTTCTAAGAACCCACATTAATTGCTTTCTTAATTCAAGTCAGCAATTATTCCAGGAGAAAAAGTCATTATCTTGTTATCTATTTTCCATGTCTTTATATTCATAGTCTCATATGCATTTTTTAATCATATGTCTTCATTTTAGCAGTCTCTCAGTATTTTATCATTACCTTCATTGAGTTAAACTCGTATGCTCATGTTTTATGCCCTTTACATTTCCTTATTTGTACTCAGCCTTTTTCTCTCTTTATACTTACAGTATTGTGTATATATTTAGAGCTATGGTTAAGCTTCTCCTTTTCTTGAACGATGATTCAGCTTAGTAAACATTTTCATAAAGGTTAACATCCTTTTAATCAGTTTGATAGTGCTTTCTTGGCACTTTCCTAGGTACCTACCTTGTACATAATGTTCTATTCCCCGTAAACATACTTAATAAATAAATTTTCATTCCTCCTTTGTGCTCTTATACAACTTTGCTTATACATCCTAAATTCAGTTTATTTTAATCTATGTGAACTAGAAGCTGCTTTAAGGTCTAAGGCAGCGACAGCTAAGTTACGTTTGTATCATCAAAACAGTTTACATGAGCCAAGCATTTTTCAAAGCGTTATCATTTGTGCAGCTATTCTGAACTGAAGTGGAAAAGATGTTTTAGAACGTGATCATATGTTGCATCTGTTGGCACTTCCTTAAAGAAAATGCCACTTCTTGGGCTCACCTAGAAATCACACAGTCCCAGAAAAATACATGTTTATTTCAGGAGCACCAAGGGGGCATGACAAGGTCATTGTACCCTAACAGTACATGCAACTCCAGAAAAAAGTGTGGCTTTTTAAGGAGGTGTAGCAAGTGTGTGTCCAAATCCTCTCCAAAGCTTTTCCACTTCGGATTCAAATAGTTGTGCATATTTATGTTACGTTATGTTTTATGTTTGTTACATTACGCTGTTATTTTACATTATATTATTATACCTTACATTATGTTACCTTACATTATTATTGAATAATAGTATTATTGGAGGTAAAATATTTACAATACAATCTTGTACATGTTGTGTTGTGCCAAAATTCTGAAAGAAACGTTTTTTGACACATGTGGGTGGAGCAAAGCTTTCTAAAGAAATCAGGATCGGTGAGTTCATGCTATTAGAACAAGTATAAGTATTTATATAGAACAAGTATTCTTTAACTTGTGTTATAATATGCCAAGTAAAGCTAAACAGTTGTCCCAAGTAACAATTTGACAACACATGGCAATCGTGAAAATCTAGCTGCCATGCTACTGGTAATAATGTCAATATTGGTTTCACCCTGTAATCCAAAGCAAAGCCAATAGATACATGGAGGTCTCTCACATGTAATAGTCCTGTTCTTTTCAACTGAAGGAATCATTTCTCGTGGGGTGTTATATACCAGCCAGTTTATGCACTGAGATCAGAGGGAAGGCTCTGTTTCCAATTCCTTCTCTGGATATGGACCAGTGACTTCAGACAAGTCCTTCTTGGTGATAATACCCCATCTGTGGAATTCACTTACCTGCAGCTGGCACCAAATCTTATACATTTAAATGAATCTTGTTAATTCATCTTTTACCTATGATTTGAACCACATTGGAAGTTCATCACATCTCTCTGCTAAAGGCCTATCAGCCTGTATTACTGAAACAGTGACAGAGGAAGTCTCCTGACCCAATTTCTGTATGTTCTTTAGAATATGTGGAGAAAACGCCATGCCCCAAATAGCAAAGTGCATCAAGGGCTCTGCATGCATTTTGCCCTGGGAAAATAGGTTCCTGGCCAACAAAGAGACATATGCTCAGCTGGGAGAAGAGCTTGATATCATGAAATTGCTATTCTCCTATCTCTTTTCACAGTCCTCCTTCAATATATGAGAAGACACCCCCCCCCACCCAGAAAAGCAGAATTTTGTCATTTGAGTCCATTGAGACAAATGGATACCTGAGGTACAAAAGAACAATAAATCAATGAACAAACTGGGGGAGGGGAGAACTTTAACACAGAAGCTGTTATCAAGTAGAAATGTTCCAAAGACTAGGAAATTACGCTCTTATTCTTTGTTACAGTTGTGCTCTTATACATATAAGATGCTTACAGATACACACAGGAAGTTCAGTTCAGTTTGAATTTGCACCTACAGGAGATGATGTTGCCATATCTATTCTTATTGCGGTTTTCATCTTCTTTGGCGGTGTCCCAAGATGCTGTCTGCCCTTCAGGTAGAGCCTGCAGATTAAACAGTGGAATATTTATAAAATAGGCGAGGCCTTCAAATTTTTTAACGTAATGAAGGAGAGGGCAAGAGAGAGGCAGTATATAATTTAGCACTCTGCCAAGAGAACTGTTTTCACAAGAAAACAATGATGAACAATAACGAAGAGACCATTAGCATCCTATGGCTTATGCTAACTTACAATAGCTTTGCTAATATAATTGGAACAAAAACAATTGAAAGGATTTTGCTTCTACCTATGTATGATTATTATTATTTATAGCTCCCCAACCCCAATGGAGTCTGGGCGGGTATTATTATCAGGGTTACTATGCTGCCATCTCTTACACAGAGACGGGGGTTTTCTCTCTCAAGTCCATATGAAATATCAGGATACATATATGGCATTTAAACTGAGGCCAGAAGCTGTACTATAAATTAAAAAGTCAAAGTATCTGGGAGTATAGGAGTTTTCCATACAATCCTCCCATCTATTATAACTGTCTAAATAAATACATGTGGATGTGCACACAAACACACCCACATCAAGGACGGAGTTGTTGTTTTTTTTTTTGTCTGCGCTCAGTCATTGCTGACCCTGCAGTGACTGCTTGGACGAGTCCTTGCAGTTTTCAAGGCAATTGTTTTTCGGAAGTGGTTTGCCAGAGCCTCCTTCCTAGAGCAGAGCCCAGCTGGCGAGCGCAGGAGGCGGGGTTTCCGTTGCTTCGTGCCCTTTTCGGGCCCGTGCGGTTTTTCGCGCTTACCGGCAACTGCTCCCGACTCCTTTTTTGCAAGGCACCGCCAGCATTTTTCCTCCCACCGGAGTGAGAGTCCCCATTTATCTACTCACGTGAGTTTTCGACCTGTTGGGTTGACAGGAACTGGGGAGGAAACAGGAGCTCACCCTGTTTAACGTGAAGGCTGGACTCGAACCGGCTGTGGGTTAATGGCTCCTCTGTATCCGGGACTTTGTCATCTTTGGTGATGGATGGGGTAGCACTGCCCCATACAGACCCAGTGAGTAATCTGGGGGTCCTCCTGGACTCACGGCTCCTGCTCAAAGAGCAGGTGGCAGGCGTGGCCAGGAGGGCCTTTGCACAACTTTGGGTTGTGCATCAGTTATGCCCTTTCCTGGATCGGGATGCCCTTCAAAAGGTCACTCATACCCTTGTTATATCCCAGATAGACTACTGAAATGTGCTGTACATGGGGCTACCCTTGAAGAGTATCCAGAAGCTTCAGCTGATCCAGAATGCAGCCGCGCAAGCTATTTTTGGGGCCTGAAGAAGGACCCACATAACACTGTTGCTCCTCAAGCTGCACGGGTACCGGTTTGCTTCCAGGTCCAATTCAAGGTGTTGGTTATCACCTTTAAAGCCCTACATGGCATGGGGTCAGGCTACCTGAGGGACCGCCTCTTCCCCATGACTTCAACCCATCCCACCCAATCACACAGAGCAGACACACTCCAGATCCCCTCAGCAAAAGAGCTCTGACTAGCGGGGTTCAGAAGGCGGGCCTTCTCTGTGGTAGCCCCTGCCCTTTGGAACATCTTGCCCCTGGAGGTGAGATTGGCCCCCTCACTCCTGGCCTTTTGGAGGTATTTGAAGACCTGGCTCTGCCATATGGCCTGGGGTGGGGAGGGAAGTCATCAAGTGTGGGGCTGGCTAGCCCCTTAGAGGCCTCGCGTTGCTGCCCTGAACCATCGGCCTCCTGGACTTTTTCCTTTATCTTTAGTAACTGTGCATATAGGCTTTTAATTGTATATTTATTTATTGTTTTTAATGAGTTGTGAGCCACCCAGAGTCCCCCATTGGGGGGAGATGGGTGGGGTCAAATTTAATAAATGAATGAATGAATGAGTGGATCAATTTAAATCTCTTTTGCCAGCTTTCATATAGTGTTCTATTCCATCAGTTTGGGGCAATTAAAAAAAAAAAAAAGCAACCTTGGATAATTCATATACATTGACAGTCTCAGGTAACTTAGAACAAAAAGTGACGATGGGAATGGCAACAGTATGATTGGAGATGAAGCTATTACAAACTCTTGCTTGAGTACCTTCACACCAGTGACAAAGCTCTCACTGAGTTCTGTCTTTTTGCTGTGATGAAATCCCAAAATCTCATGCATTCAGCACTGTCTGAAATACTAAATACATAATGGCTTTAGAGTTGGTGTTAGCTTAATATTCCCAGGCGAGAAATTTGACCTATAATCACGAATGGTATCCCCAAAATGTTGTTATATGAAACCCATGATTATAAACATTCACCATTTACTATTGCTAACTAATAGGCACTCTGCTGAAACCCAGAACTGATAATAATGCTATCTTCTTTGGTTGTGATGTTGTAGGAAATGCTGGTGTGACATAACTGTGTTATTTAAAAAGACAGAGCTTGCCAGACTAGTTTATAAAAGTCCTGTGAAGCAGGAATCCTAGGAAGCACTAGGTTGCTTTTCTCGGTAAAATGGGTACTAAGTTAGAGCTATCTCAGTCTCCATGTCTGTGTATGAAATAATGTTTCAGCAAATGGGAAGATCTTTGATCACAGCTCCATTTTGTTGTACAAAGAAAGTGCTACTTAATAGCAGCTAATGTTCTAAGTGGAGAAAAATACAGGAAAAAAGTAATTGAAAGAAGGCCCTTTTCTTCATCAAAGACAAAGATGTATTATTTGTACATTTGTATCTTGTTTCAATAAATTGTCCAGAAAAATGTAACAGTAATTTGGTTGCATCATGTGCTACCAAAAAAAAAAAACCCAGAACAAAAAACCAAAAAAAACCAAAACACAACTTGCCATGCTATTCATGTACTGTACATAGGATGGTAAATTTGACCTCTCAAAAACAAATAACATCCCTTATTCATAGCTTTGAACAAATGCCTTTTAGTTTTAAAAAGGGATGAATTTAATCTGTACATAGGAAATACTGGAGAAAATTGATAACTCTTTCTAATTTTATAACCAGATCTGGATTTTTTGATATATGGAATTGCTTGCCACATTGTGATTTATAAACTAATACACTAAGTTTATCACATTTTTCATTATCTATTCTTTTTAGTACATTGTGGGAATACTGTAGCCATAGTATATCTTGATTTCAGAAATGCATTTGACATTCTCATTAGCAAGTTAATTGGGGGCTACATGAGATGACAATTATGTGGATATATACAGTAAATGGTGTCAAATTTTTATGTATTAATGTTTCCTCATCAAATGGAGTCACTGTTGTGAGATGGGTGACCATATAAATAATATAAATGAATGAATGAATGAATGAATGAATGAATGAATGAATGAATGAATGAACTGAATGCAGGCATCAAGAAGGGTGTCAGAAGGCTCAGTCCTGGTCTCTGTTTCTTCAACATTTGAATTAATGTATAAGGAGATGATACAAAATTGGGCAGGATAGCTAAAACCTTGAAGACAGAAATAAAATTAAAAACAGACGTCATACGTTAGGGAAATGGCCCAAGAATAACAAAATGATATTAAAAAGATAGAAATGCAGAGCCGAAGATGAAGGAAAAATACAGACAGCCCAGAAGTCCAAAACTCTTTTTGACAGGTTCAAAAGAAAAGAAAAATTGTTATATCAGCAGCTTAAAAAAAGCCAGAAAATGCAACCGGGGGAAAAAAAAACAGGTATGCTGTAGCTATTGAAATCTTATTTGCTTCAGTCTTGTCCACCCCTTGCCCCCCCCAAAAAAGTGCCACTCAGAAATTTTCAGTGCTCTGCACAGTAGAGATTTGCACACAATTGTTTAAAATTGTAGTAGTTATTCATGTGCTTGACTACATTCTCTTTCCCCCTAAGTGTACAAGTGTTCAAAGAATCACAGAGCTGGAAGGTGCCAAAAGCTCTGAATATTCATCTCTACGATAAAACACCCTTTTATATAAGTAGAACATTAGCAGAATCAGTATTCTTTCGACAGATAGCTTTTTACAGTGAGGAGTACTTGTTAAAAAGTATAATCTTATTTGAAGCATTGCTGAATTGCTGATTCAACCATCTCTTGACTTGATCATTTCATTCTGTTGCCTTCAAGGGTATTTTCAGTCTAAACCTCACTAATCACATTGGAAGAGTATTGAGGATTACAGCTATAGACTTGATGTAATTTAATGGACCAGAGAGGTGAAAGAAAAGAATTGTATTTTTCAACAGTTCATCCAAGGAAGAAGAAGGGATGCAAGAAAAGACCAATCAGAGTCTGTTCCACCTAGACTATTCCTCCCTTTAAGAAGCCACCTGCCCAGATCTACCCTGACAGTGGACAAACTGTGGCCCCAGACCAGCAATTCCCTAAAACTTTCTTTGCAGCACTTGAGCCACCTCTGGGCACAATCCCTTCCCCTTCTCCAAAAGCAAAAACAAGGCAAAAAGTCAGAAAATCCTAATTTTATTTTTGCCATCCACGAAAAATGAAGAACAGCCCCAAGGCAGCAAAAGACCTACCCTGTGAGAAAGAGCTTTTAAAAATTTTGTTTTGTGATTTTACTAATGATCTTGTTGCTTCTCTTTAAAAGATTTCTATCCTGCAAGATAGGATGTAATTAAGCGTAATTGATATAGGGCATAATAAAATAACCAGGGTACATTTCCTTGCTTTCAAAACAGAAAGAAAAGAGGAATGATGAAATGTCCTTGGTCACAAACTTATTAACATGGAAAAGAAACTGAATATGGAGTAATGGTTTCATTGATATTTGTTTAGGTTTGCAGCCTTTAAAAGAACATGAAACAAAATATGACCTTGCATGTAAAAGTATCAAAGTGCTAAGATTAGTGGAGATATAATTTAAAATGCCATACAGCTGCCAGAAACTGAAGCTGAAAATTAAACCTGGCCCTCACTTACATTAAGCATTTCAGCAACTTTATCTGAGGTTATCAGAGTAAGAGTAATTCAGCTCTTCACAGCCCATTAACACTCCATAAGGCATCTTATCTATACTTTACAAAGCTGCTTAGCACATGTCATAAAGGGCCATAATGTCTGCAGGAGGCCACATTTATTAACTACAAAGGCTAAATTCTTTATATATATATATATATATATATATATATATATATATATATGTATGTATGTATGTATGTATGTATGTATGTATACACACACACACATACATACACATACATACACACACACACTGTAAATACTTGTGGATAAGCCGAGAATTTTAGGTGCCAAAATGCACCCCCAGCTTATCTGCAGATAGGTTTATCCTTGAGTATATAAGGTAGGTTTTTCCCTCAGCTTTTTAATTTTTAACCAAAATACCATGAAAAAAATGCAGGTTGGCTTATCCGCAGGTGGCACATTTTTCATGGTATTTTGGTTAAAAATTCAAGGGTCGGTTTATCCACAGATGGGCTTATCTGCAAGTATATATGCTTCATACTTTTCTCAAACCATATTCAAATCTGTCACACATAGGCAGCCATGGTCCTGCAATGCTGTCCTCACCCTGAAAGGAGATATATATACTAGAACTCACAAGCAAAAAAGTCTATTAAGGTGTCAAGTACCCATTCAGCAATGGTGTGCACTACGCTCACCAAAAATGTGTACTTAGGTCCTGTCTTGAAATGGAAAACCTGACACCCAGAAAAGTTCTGGCCCTATTAATTTAAGTTTTATATAGCAGACATGGAAGAGCAACCAAAAGGATAAATGGGAAGAGCACTGTAATGCTCCATTGTAATCCATTAGCTATTGTTTAGCCCTTTGGTTTGTTTAGGGAAAAAGATAGATAGTGTCTTCTATTATGAGCCATTTCCTAATCCTTGTCAGGACACCAGTTTACAGAAGTAAGCCAGACCTGATTTTGGAACTAACCCAAGCAAGGTGGCCAGGAACCAGTTGTAAGAACCAATGTAATGAAAGGCAGAAAGGGCTGGATCTCTTTTGATGTTAATACAGTTTGTTGCAATACCTCCTTGGCTCTGGCACCCCTTTGGGGACAATGTTCAAGAAATGCAACATTGGTGATGAGGATGGAATAAGACTTCACTGAGACCTGGAAGCATGAAATGCAAAGGTACCTGTATGCATTCTTTCCTATAAAATTTAGAGAGTAGAAGTAGATCCATCCTTCCTTCCTTCCTTCCTTCCTTCCTTCCTTCCTTCCTTCCTTCCTTCCTTCCTTCCTTCCTTCCTTCCTTCCTTCCTTCCTTCCTTCCTTCTCTCTCTCTCTCTCTCTCTCTCTCTCTCTCTCTCTCTCATACATTAAGCTACCATTCTGTGGCCTAGTGTTGTCAGAATGCTTTCTGAATTTTTCTTGTATGGTTCTTCCTTTACTTTAGGACTTGGAAGGGAGGCCAGAAGCTCTATCCCTTCTCCTTAAAAAAATGGTTTCATCTCTAGGAGAGCAGCGCTGTTGCATTATTCTGGCTGTGAAATTCATCAGATTTTTAAAAGGCTGTTTAACCCAGGAGAAGCTGTACATTATGAGAAAACTAAGCTCGTGCTTTTCAAGTATTTCAAATCTGCCTGTAATACAGACTTTGACAATACAATTTCCATCTGACTTGCCAACCGGAAGAACAAACTAAGAACACTTTTCTCACCTATTTGTGTCAAGTAGCCAGATCTTGGGCTTTTACAAACATAGACCATGACTGCAAGTGTAAGTAATACAGAGATGCTCTTTTGCTAATGTCAGCTAAGATATTGGATACAGCTCATGACAGTAAAATGCCTGAACAGTATCTTCAAATAATAGAACAAAAAAGCCATGCTCCCTGAATAGAAACCATGTATGTATTCCAACTATTGGGCAGGAAAAAGCAAATGGCTGAATATCACATTGGATATACATTGTTTACAATGAAGTGGAGCAGAGTCAGCCAACTTGGATTATATTCTCCTAAAGGTCTTTGTCCTGCAAAGGGAGCTACTTGCAATACTTGTGGGAAGTTGAGTCATTATGCACAAATACGTCCATCATTCCAAGCTGCCTCACATACTTTTGTCTTTTTGCCTTTGGTCAAAGAGAGTTTTCAACTTTAAAATTCAAGGTTATTTTTAGGGAGCTTGGCTACTGGTTTCTAGTTAGAAATGAATAGAGACAGCTTGTTTTGTTGGGGCAGATATGTGTGTGTTATTGACTAACCCCCCCCCCCCCCAAAATTTGCTGGTAGAAGGAAAATGTTTAGTAGATGTTATGTTGCAAGGAATGTTTGTCAAACAAATTGAACATGAATGTGTAGAAGAGTATGCTTTTGCCTATTTCGTTATATAGAAATAAAGAGCAGGTATGTCAGGACAACATGAAGTAAGTTGAATGCAGTGGGTATAGGGTACTTAAGAAGTTTGTGGGATAAAAAAGGAGGGACAGAGTCAAGAATGAAGGCATGATTTAATGAATGTGGACTGAAATAAAAATGAGTGACCAGGAAAAAAGTAGCATGTTGATATGGTCTGGCCACATGGAGAAAATGAACAAGGATGGAATCATAAAACAAATACATTTCCAGACCACCGACTGAAAAGTGAATCATGGAACACTGCCTAGAGGTTAGTTTCACTGCAAACAGATTAGAGGTCACTTCAGAAAGTTGATAAGTTCCACATCCTGTATTTTCTTCTAGCCAATCCAAATCTAGCTTTTGATTTCTCATCTTCTCCTCCTCCTCCTCCACCACCACCACCCATCTGTAACATCTCTGTAACATCTCTGCACTCTCAGCATTCTTTTCCCATAATTCATGGTCCTTTGCCAATGCCCCAACATATATGAAGGAAAAGTAAACTGAATGGATGGAGTGGCCAGGGAAGACTCTGAAAGTTGTGGCTGGATAGAGCTGATGGAAATGGGATTCTCAAAAAAAGAGGTTAGATGTTTAAACAACAGAAGGCAATGCCTGAATAGGTTATAGTCATAGTGGAAGCATGAATGGCTGAATGATATTTGTATTTCCTTTTTCTGTGCCTTGCATAATGTTTTCTAAATGTCTAAATTCTATTTTTAATTTAACAATTTTATTGCTAATAATATCCCAAAAGAAAATATTTCAGTTGATATAAAAATAAATGTTTCCATTGGAATTTCAGCCTCTCAGATAGATTATGTTGTATGGTATTATTGCAGCAATTGCATCAACAATGAGACAGAGTATTTTCTTTTCATAATTCAAAAATCACATACAGAAAGGAAACTAGGTGCACAAAAGAAAATTTCCTTTTTATTCTTCAACAGAACTGGGCACGTTTCATTAATTTCTTATACTGTGATGGTCACCCAGTAACACAGTACCAACCATGTTATTAGGAAGAACAAAACAAAATTATATGGAGATGGAAAAAAGAACAATTCTCTGTTTTGTAAGTCAGCAAATTGTATGTCTGTTTTTAAAAGGAGAATTATGTTAAAATTATCAAATAAAAATATGTGGATTTATCCAAATTCTAAGCTATTCTGATGGCATATCAACACATATTTAATTATGCTAGTGAAGAACTGTATTTTAAGAAATATGGTAAGGTGCTTTTTATTTTCCCACCAAACCAGTGCATTTACTTCACTTGGAAAGAAGTGAGGACTTCTATCAGGGAAGGGTAATCTTTCAACATGGTGGGAGAAGAGGAAGAAGGGAGGCAGAGACTCAAAATTATATTTTTGAGAGGCAAATGCTTGAACAGCATGGTTCCAGAATCAGTTTCAACAGGGCTGGGATTTCTGTTGTGATTTGAGTTCATTTTCTGTCTATGAAATAGCTGTTCTCTGCTGTACTGGAAAGACTGATCAATATTATGTTATGGTGTCAGGGTTTAATGATGTGTTTTAGAAATGGGCTAAATGACTCTTTTCTTTATGATGCTTTTCTGGTTTTCTCCCCCCGCCCCCCTTTTTTTGTTTCTTTATTTTTCAGTATATTAAAGCTTTGGGTTTTTTGGTTTTTTTAAGGACTGGCATATCCATTATTATTTTTTTTCATCTTTTATTACTTGGCAGTTTGTTCCTAAATTCAGTGGCAATTTCTGGAAGCTTGAAAGGCAGCAAAAAGGAGGGGAGTTCAACACATGTGTTTACCCAGCCTTAAATTTTCCCAAGGTCATCCTTGAATTTCTCTTTTAATAAAACAGCAGATACTCTTCACAAGTCTTGAAAACTGGATTTGTCCAAACCTGGTACATTTAAACCACTATAAGATACAGTTGGGGAGAAAGTAGATTTGTCTCTATTGACAAATCTCTTGATGATTTACAGAACAGCCAATGTTTTAAGTTAGCCTTCATGTTCCTCCCCTGTAAAATAGAAGAGTTAATTGGTTTTTTTGCAGTTCAGTTGTCCAGTCTTAGTTTTGTGCTTATCATAGTAATTCAGATATAGACTTCTATATATATACATAGGTCATTTCAGTATATAGCTCCTGCTGTTCAGTAAACAGTTGGCTCTGCTCTCATGAGACTTTTTTTCTGCCATCAGCCATTATTTTGTATATGTATCCAGTCACTGGATCTTGAGTGTTCTTGCCCACTGCTTCTACAAAGACCTCAGGCCTAAGTTCCATTTCAGGGGGGAAAAAAATCTTACCAAGTCAATGGGGATACAACTAACTAAAGGACAAAGGCAGTTACAGGAACATGCTTCCAAGTTATCTCCCTGCCCAACACTGTATCATAATGATTATATTCCAGATATTAATGATGAATGAATCCATGATCTACCATATACTACTGAATTGCTCTAATAGCACTTTGAAAGTATATGTACCAAATAGCTAACCTTCCAGCCTACTTATATCTTAGGGTCACTAGGATGAAATCTCACTCACTGGGAATGGTGAAAAAAATGTAATAGGTAGTCAGGGCCAGTTTCAATTTTCAGCAAAGTGATGTATGATGAATCTCCACTGAGGTGGGTCTTATTACCTAGTAGTAGCAATAATGAGCAGTCATTTTCCTTTCTCAGGGTATGGGAATATCCAGAGAAATATTTGATTTTAGACTTTGTGACAAATTAAAATGTCTATCACGATTAATTGAGCATGTGGCCAGGAATCTACAACAACTAGATCCCACTTGGGTGATCAAGTGCAGCAGATACCCAACAATGGTGCCTGATTTAAACAGAAGATTATCAGTGCAGATAATTGTTATTTATACTACTAACAAATTTCACCCTAAATTTGTAAACTAACTACTGGATTGGGCAAGGAATGATTAAAATAATTTCCAGAACAGAACGCCACTCTTTTGACTTTGTCATTACAAAATCTCTGGCATCCAAGGTCTCCTGGATAAGATGCTTGTCTTGACATTTGAATATAGAAGTGTTATTCCACTTTCTAGCCACACAATCCTTTGTAATTTCAAATACATTTTTCAAAAAATGGACAGAATTATTCCAATAGTTTAAGGCTCATTCACAGAAGAGCCTCATGCCAAAAGAACAGATGAGTGTCAGGCTTGACACTTCATAGGTGACACATTGCAGTCAGAAGAGCTGCTAGCTGTTATAGACACTCAGAAGCCTGTCAACGTTTTTTTTTTTTAAAGAGTCTGATCTTTAAACCAACTCTTAAACCACTGTAATAATTTTATATTTTTGCATCCCAATGAAAGGGGAAAATGCATTGCATTCTGCTGCACATATGGACTTCTTGGGAAACATTCAGCTTAAATACCTTTAGTTCTCAGAAATAATAATAACAATGATGATGATGATGATGATGATGATGATGATGATGATGGTGATGATGGTGATGATGATGATGATGTCACTTGCAAAAGGCAGTTTTATTTGGAACAGCTTACATCCTGTGCGATACCTTTAACACCAGCAAACAACATCTACCTATCCCAGGTCCTTGGGAAGCACTCCATAGGTGGATAAAAATGCCAAATCCAGTCTAAGCATCTGGCTGACTGTGCGACCAACCATAACAATAATGCAGCCTCCAGTTAGTTTAAGTTAGTGAAACAGATAAACATTATATTGCAAGATAAAAGTAATTAATTAAAAATAAATATAAGGGGAGCAGGGGATGATGGTGACCCATATAAAATAATCAAAATTTGTCAGTGCTGAGTCCTGATGTATTGCAGAGGGGAGGTTATTCTACAGGACAAGTGCCACTGCAGAGAATTCTCACCTCACATTCTTATTAAATGAATGTGAGCCACACAAGCCATACATGAACAACAGCAATACTAGACCACTGGGGACTAGTATCCCAGGGGACATTCTTTAAGTTAACCTGGTCCTGAGCCGTTGAAGGCTTTGCATACTAACATCCACACCTTGAAGGTGGCCCAGGAGCAGACTGGCAGCCAGTACAGATCTTTCAGCACAAATATAACAGCTTGCATCATGAGCACCCCCAGCTGCTGCATCTGAACCAGTTACACTTTCTGAAACAGACTCAATGTCATAAACTCCAGTTTCAAATTTGCCAATGTATGAACGACAGGGGCCTCTGCAACAGAAAGAGGACTCCAACAAGGACTCGGGAAGAAAGGGTGGGGAAAAGCATGACCAGTAGCATGTAAAAATAAGACTCTTAACTACTGAGGCACTTCTCCATAAAATCAGGACTTATTTTGATTTTCAGTAGCTTTAATCTCATTCTTTTTCTCATCATTCAAGTGAGTGAATGTTCATCTCACCTCATACTCCTCTTTAAATCCATAGCCCTGTCCCCGCTTCATCTGAGTGATGTGCTGCAATAAGTCGGCCACTCGGATTGCTGGCTGGAACTGTCCCCTGGGATAGGACATTTCCACCGGGTCACAGCTTCGATAGGGATGGGTCTGGATTGTCAGGGTCGGTTGAGTCATCTCCCCATGGCTATTGTCTGTTTTAAAGATAGGGAGGCAAAACAAATTTTCACCTAGCTGTTACTTGTGCATTTGTTTTCTTTCCCCCAGGAATTAATTTCCCCCCATGGGTAGGGAACTGAACTACCCCCCATGGGTAGTAAAGGACTGTAGAGAAACCATCTATGCCCAATGCCACCCAGTAATGCTGAAGGAAGAAAACACAGAAGCAACGAAGTCATGAAACGGTTCTATCAACAGCAGGAAGAATATGACTTTTTGATGCACTTGACATCAGAACTGAAGCATCCTTTTCATGCTATCTAGTCACACGAAATAGTCACCCACCCTGCCCTGCTCTGCCTGTTGGTTTCTAAGCTGAAGGGGAGGAACATAACACAGAGAGGTGATATCTACTTTCCCCGGTTATTTCTCCCATCTTTATTTTTTGCCAGCAGAAGCAAGTAGGGTGCCAGTGCTATTTTACAGCCTGTGGAGGAACTGGATGGATGAACAAAGAGCTCTGATAGATTGGCAGTTTATGCTTTGTCTAACTGAAGATACACATTGGCAAACGCAACACAGATTTACATACATTTTTCAAATATTATTGCTATGATTTAAATAATAAGGCAATATATCTCATAAGAGTGGGGACTATGTGATCTGCTGCTTATTCTGTTCACTAGTACTAACTCTTGATGTCCTCTTCAGGGATCCTGCTTTCCTTCCGTTGGTTCTTAATTTTTGAATGACTTTAAGGATCTTTTCCAACTTGTTCCCTTAGAACATGGCCTGGCAATATTTATTTTTCTACTTTACCCCTTATTCTGACACTATTCGAGGGTAGCCTCAAGTTAAGTAAATCTGCTTGGTTCATTTACTCATTATCATGGAAGGAAATTACTGTACATGACTGACAGTGATTGGGAACTGAAGCAATCAATACAGAATAGGGTTTGGCAATGGGAACAGCAAATTTCATGCCAAGATTATTTTTGTCCCAACGCAAAGGTGTGTGAACAGCACTTCTGTTCAGAAGTGGGGAAAGGCCCTCAGTGTGGATGTTCCTTCTAGCAGAGGACTGCAATGTAGAATGTGACCATTCTAAGTATCAGTATTAGGGCAGGAGAACCTAAAATGTTTTACTGCTTTATGTCAATGCATCTTAAAAATATGAAAGAAATGGGGTTCTGACTTTTTCTCAGGCACGCTAAAAGAATTTCAATAAGATAACTGATATGTGGCAAATTCTCTTTTTCTATTTTCTCACATCAGCTAACCTATATGGAGATGTTAGGAAATCAAATATTAGATGCTTCTTTAATGTGCTTTATTCTGCATTTCATACTTTTCATATATGGGATTGAATTCTCATTTTTTTCTTCTTAAATTGAATGAGTTTAGATGAGGTCTCACCGGTCCTTTACACATTACAAAAAATAGAGTACGTTTGTGGGGTTTTTTTTTTTAAATGTTTTGGAGCACTAAGAGAAGATGAAGCTCTTTTTATGGAGAGCAGCAGGTCTGTAATTCTTCACTAGAAATCTCCAGACAATCTTGTGACTGAGATATATGTATGTGAATGTTATTCTTAAAGCTATATAATACAATACTAATCTGCATTTTTAACATTTCTGTTCAGTGTTATCTGTCCAGAATTAGTAAAGGACAATAGGGTAGAAAGAATGAGAAAAAATAAATTATAAAGAAGAGACAGTAAGACCTGAAAGTTCAATATTATGTGATATGGAAGAAATATGTAGAATGCTTTTGATGCTTTCTCACTTTCTCTTTTAGTTTTCTACAGCTGCCATGGAAGGGAAAGAATAGGTCAACTGTTACACTCCTGAATATATTTTTCTCCAGCCACTATTGTCTAAAATTAAGCCAGATAATTAGAGGGCAGAAAACACCTCTGAAGAAGAAAGTTATGGCCAAAAATATAAAAGGTGTAAGTGTCAGTGCAGTTTTCAGAATTTTATCAGCAATGCATAAATATTTTTAAAAAGTTAAACATTTGGCTTGTGTACAGCCATTATTATGGGTGAAGACTTAACAGAGTAGCAAACTAAGCACTTATTTATTCAATTAACAAGTCTAACGTCATTGCTAATGATAATGACTCTGAACAGAGGGGATTTTCAAGGCTTATTAGTTCTCCAGGCTGGATTTACTTTCTCAATTCATCTTTCCTTATCCTATTTCCCATTAACCCCCTTTAATAAAGAAGGAGATATTTTTATAAGTATGCCATTCCCAATGGACTTACTATCCTTAATTTTCCAACATTACACTGAATTCCACCCTAGTTTTACAAGTGGCTTCTCCATGGTCTGTACATTTTTATGAATCTCAATTAAAAGCACTGCATGCTTCCATTACAAGAGGGAACTATTGAAAGTAATACAGACTTGCTAAAGCATATTCAAAGCCACTGGATACGTCATTATTCAAAATTACTCCGTTCATGTTCAAGTGTAATTACTATTTCCCATGCCTAGATTAAATGCTCTTTTGGTCTCTGCCATTTTTTTCAGTTTTATAATAAAAAAGTTGCCAAGTTTGAAAAACACTGCTGTAGAATATCAGTGGCCAGCCAGCTACTTATGCAGCAGTATTTTAAGCAACATCTGAAGAAAGAAAAAAGAAATAGATGATGACATAATCTGGGTTAGCCATTAAGAATCTAATATAAATATTTATAATAATATAAATATAAACAATCTAATATAAATGGCACTACAATGACATATGGGTCTTACAGTGAGTTACTGCCTCTGCTTGAGCTCAATGGTATTGAGAAATGAAAAAAAAAAAAACTCCTTTTCCAATGTTCTGCTATTTTAACTTGCACTACTAAATGGGATGATGTGTCCTGCAAAGTTGTAAGTAAGTACTATTTCCAACTAACACAAAGGACTTTGTCACAAGCTACATTCACAAATTGTAAAATGTAATGAAGTTCCTCAATCCTTTCCCAGTGAAGTAGAGGAGAATATATGAGTCTGGATCCTTTGTAGAGAAAATCTGAACATGGATTTTTCAGTGTCAGCCAAATTTTTCACACCAGCTCTAAATGGTCAATTTCTAGTATTGTAAGCAAAAGCTGATTCTCTGTTTTGTAAAATAAGCAGCAACAAAAAGCAGTATATAGTTTTTCCTCACAGATAATCTCTGAGTTCAAAACAACACCAGTACTCAGTTTCTGCAAGTAATACATAGTGTTAGAGATGTCTTTGCTATTTCTATGATGTCTAGGCATAAATGTAGCTATGCTCATAAGATAGTCTGGAAATGGTTTTTGCCATCTCTTAGGAATACTGCTTACAATCCCAGAACAAATTAATATGCCCTAGTATGAGTAATAAATTATTGTTTCTAATCAATAGGAGGAATTTTCTGAAGATACTATTATAGTTTAAATTTCTTCTATTTCTCTCTGCCCTATAGAGTTCTACATAACAGAAGAAAAATATATTAAAATTGTTTAGAGTGATTTGCTGTATTTGCTATATAGAATTTTAAAAATAATTGAAAAAATAAATTAACAGGATCCCTCGCCTAGCATGCTTAATGTTCATGCTCACCAGTCACTTGATTTGCTCTTTGTAAACTGCCTTTCTACCTTGTACTATTACTGCTAAAACATACTACAATTATCACGTCTGACTATGTTTGGTGAATATAAACAAACACGTATGCCTTTATATGTATGAGGCTGCTGAAGATCCTGATGTTTCAGTCAGTGTGTATTGATTCCACTTGGCACCATCATTCTCTCATTCTAATACTTTATACAATGCCTTTTATTGTGCAGCTTCAATGGGCTAATGCAACTTCAGAGTTTTTGTATTCAATCTGTGCATTGGGGCACCAGCTCCTAGAACTAAGGTTTGGCAACCCAGATTTTGCTGAACTACATCTCCCAATGTCCCCCAATGCTGATCATGCTGGCTGAAGCTACTGGCAGTTGAAGTTCATCTGGTTTGCACATACCTGTCTTAATCCAAACCTCATCCATTGCCCACTTCCATTTAGAATGTATGTATTCTAGTAGAAATAATCTTATGGAAACTCATTGAAATGCATATAGGTAACCTACTGGAAAAACAGTATAAACAATTAAAAGCATTGGTTTTGCCATAAGAGCCCACTATTCTCTGATATTATATATTTAAATCACAAGTCCAATAAGTTATAAAGTTAAAAAAGGAATAAAAAGCTCAAATTCTTCTCTCTCTTCATGCCATAATATCAATCTGGTGAAATGAGAAGTCTGTGTAGAGTGCAGAAGTGTGACAACAATAAGACTAAGGTCTGTTCAAACAATTCAAGTTCTGCCACAACAAACTGTGTTTTGAATATAAAAAGGAAAATTATGTTTCAAAACTCCTCCATTAATCGCTACAGCTCATTCTGATTTTGATATGATAAGCCTATCGTATCCATTTATATTTTTATTCTGTTAGTCTTGGCAAGTGTATAACATGAAAAGACATCCTTTGCACAAAATAAATTATTTTTGAAGTGATGTTTACAATGGATTTAATTACACACACATCCAAACTCACTCTTCTGAAATAAAAGGTTGTTATTTATTTGACATTTCCTAAGCAAAGTTCCAGAATGTCTAATATTACTTTCCGTGTTATCCTAATGGTAAAGGAAATACTTATAAAATTGGCTTACAGATTGTCTTTTTTTGTTTGACTTGGCTATTACATGACAAATTGTTTACTTCAAGGTAATACACTAATCTAACATAATCCCCCCCTTGCCAAAGGAAGAGGGGAGATCAGCTATCACACTACTGATTTAATATAATGCAGGATTTTGTTTCTTTTACAAAAAAAAATATTGATAGTTAAATAATGAAGAGCTCAAACTAATAAGAGCTTGCTTTACTACTTTACTACTTTATTGAAGTAGTAAAGATGAATATAAATATAACTTCACTTTTTGCTCACCCCTACATGAACAACATGTTTCTGAGGAAATCACTCTCTTTCAGTCTGTCTTTCCTGGCTTCCAAACTACTACTGGGCTATTGGATCACCTTTAGTCTGGAAGTGTAATGTAGTTTGCTTGTCACCCTAGTTGCCAAAATTCTATGCCTCTGGCATCTGGACCTGACCACAACTGTCAAAATCAATGAGAAATTAACTGATTCTATGAGGTAATTTTATGTTGCAAAATCTGAATTTTGCAAAATCTTTTGCAAAATCATTTTATTCTGCAATTTGCTTCCTGCTGTATCTTTATTTGCTGAATTTATTATTTAGTTTGTCAGTTTCTGGACTCAGGCATCTAGGTATTCTATAGGTAGAATGCTCTTCTGATTTAAAATAAAAATAGGCAATTGATTTTATTATCTTTCATGATTTTCCTTCTAGATCTTATATCAAATGCACCGTGACTTAATATTCTATTCTATTCTATTCTATTCTATTCTATTCTATTCTATTCTATTCTATTCTATTCTATTCTATTCTATTCTATTCTATTCTATTCTATTCTATTCTATTCTACTCTACTCTACTCTACTCCATCCCGTCCTGTCCTGTCCTGTCCTGTCCCGTCCCGTCCCGTCCCGTCCCGTCCCATCCCATCCCATCCCATCCCATCCCATCCCATCCCATCCCATCCCATCCCATCCCATCCCATCCCATCCCATCTTCATAGCCAATAAAGGACCATATGGATTGTTATCAATCACACTGCTTATCCATGTTTATCAATCACATTATCTTACACTTCAGTTTTGTACGATTTTACAGACAAATCTCTGGATCCTGCCCCTATAACAACTCTGGAATAGACCAGAATGTGGCAGTTCATTTATCATGGATTGAATCCTGAGTTTTTAAACTCTCACTTAAAAAAAGAAATAACCTTCCTTTCCCAAAGAACAGAAATAATCCAAACTTCCAAACTTCAGTTCAGGTTAATGATGTTGAAAGACAGCTATCATGTACCATCAGTAACTTTTTTTAAAAAAATCTCTCTAGATACACATGGCAAGAAAACAAAATTCCCAGGAAGTAAAATACAGTGAATCCTTCTTACACTTGACTGTATAGACCAAATAAGGATTGTCATTCATTTATGTGTTTATTCATTAGAAGAAGAAACAAACAAACTCAAATTGTGAATTTGTGAGCAGAAATGCCAATGAAGTTCCAAGTTAGTCTCAGAAAAAAACTGGGGGCTCATTAATGCCCATTTCAAAGGAGATATCCATTGCAGAGAAGAATGTGTGGCTTGTTCTCTTCAGTCTCTTCTTATACTGCTCTTCATGTATCTGGGGTAAAAAAACAGAAGAACCACTATTCTTCCCCCCTCTCTTTCAACATCACTGTATTGCATTGTCTGAACATACAGCTGGAGGAAAGAATTGTAGATCTTATATCTGTCTTCCATTGCAGTAACCCACTGGAAAGTGACAAATCCCAATGTTCACCATGACAAGAAGGAGAGGAAGAGACATCTTAATTCTATATAAACTTTTATTAGTATCTTTCATTTGCTGCATATGATGCATGGAGGGATAAAAAGTCTTCAATTGTTCAAGCTGCCACTGATTCTACCACTGGCCAGATAGTAATAATGGAAAGAAAATACCAGGGAATGCAAAGCATCAGAAAAAAGAGTTCTGATATTGTCTTGAAGGCACTAAATAAGTAAATAAATCTAAGAGGTAATTAAATTTCAACATGAACTGCATCATTATCACCTGAGGAGGAAAAAGCTATCGCTCAGTGATAGAACAGCCTGCACAGGGAACTGACAGGTTAAGCTCTTGGCATCCTGAGTTAAAAAGAAGACTTGGATGACAGGACTCCTGTCAGGACCTGGAGTCAACAAAGTACAAGATGATTTGCCATCATGAGCGCTTAGGAGAAGAAATATGATGCAAATCTTTTGGACTAAGTCCCAGAATAAAAGGCAAACAAATAAACAAAAACCGAACCCCAATCAGATTCCTCAATTATCAGCTGTTAGATAATAAATAATTCTTACAGTAATCATACTGCAATATAAAATAGCTAGTCATATCTGTGGTTTCATATAACTATATTAAAACAAGTAACTTGTTATTTCCTGGTCAGTCATCTTTCTGTAGTGTTTCTGCTTCTATAGCATCTGATTCTTATTGCAACGTGGTACAAAAGTTTACCCTTAAAAACTAGGCCTGATTTCCTTTCTAAAATATTGCAATGATTACAAGTTATGACATATTTATCCAGAAAATGAAATAACCAAATAATATTACACCTCCTAAAATATATGGATATAGAGCATCACATACAATTATGGCACAATAGCTAATTCCTGAATGCCACGTGGTTTTGTCTGTAATGAACAATGATTGCTATACAAATAATTACTGCTTAACTTGCATGGCTTCACATTTGTGCTCTTGTAGTTTTGCAGTAAACAACTTTAAGAATACAATGTTAACTCTGTTTCTTATCTCAGTTGGATGTTTTTAATATTATTTATTATTGGGCTCAATGCTCACTGCAAGAACTGTTAAATACCTATTAAAATATGAAAAGCTAAATTTTCTTTGTCACAGAAAAATGTTTTTATAATAAAATCAGAAGAACTAGCTTTTTCTAAATTTCTCATACTTTGGATATAGGTTTAGATATAGATATCAAGACTTATATTTACGGTTTACTAATAATTAATTCCACTCCTTTCCCAGACATACATGATATGAAAAGGTTTAGTGGATCTTTTCTGCACAGAATAGTTTTCCAATTGCATGTTTATCAAATTATTACCAAACCAAAACTATGGGAGAAACATCTCAAAAACAAATAAATGCCAAAAATAAATAAATGTGGGAGGAGGAGGAGGAGGAGGAGGAGGAGGAGGAGGAGGAGGAGGAGGAGGAGGAGGAGGAGGAGGAGAAAACTATTGTAGAAGTGGAAAATGGGAAGGAAGAGTGAAATGTCAAGGAAAACAATATGAAAAAGAATTTTTAAAGAAATTTTTAATTTTTCCCACCACGAGTTCTTGAAATCTCTGAGGATAACTCCATTAGTTATATGAATATATGAGATTGAGTGTATGGTATAGAAATGTGCCTAGGTGCTTTCAGTAAACTTGTAGAAAAGTCATATATAATTGTTAAGAATCTGTTGTGAAGAAGCAGCTCAAATATCTTTCTTTTCAACAAGTATTATATTCACAAATGTATAACCCCACAAAGGGGATTATATATTCGCAAATCCTTATTTCTCCCTTTTTCATTGGGTGTTTCTTATGAACTTAAGAAGTTCAGCTTTTAATGTGGGAATATTTGTGCTTGTCTGCACACAGAAGCATTCAGTGTTAAGGCCTATGGTTGAGTTTATTAGAAACATAGTGATCTGCTTATAGAAATCAGGAATGCTACAGCTAATCACGAGTTATGAAGCATCTGCACATTGTAATGGCAGATAAAACCTGATTTATTTCCCAAGGGAAGTGGGTAAAGCTGAAGAACTTAAGTGTTTTCCTCCTAACTATTTTTATATCCAAGCTTCCCCGATCAATTTTTTTTTATGAGAAGAGAGTTGGTTTTAACTCCTTATATTTTAAACAAAAATGAAGTCTGTAATAAAGGATTTTTTGTGTGTGCGTGTAAGGCTATATCTTTGTAGACAAACTTTTAAGGAAGATATTTGATAAGGTAGCATGGTTTAGCTCTATGCATATGGTAAAACCAGTCAATAACACTTTCTACTCTTTTTCAAGTGATGAAGCTTTACCATATGAAAGGAGGAAGCAAATGTCCAGGGAAGGGGGTGGGAGTGTCAAAAAAGTCAAGATGGTGTGCACAACTGCATGATCAAAGCCATGCCCCTTTGGGCATGCATGTGACATTAACACATGTACAAAGAAACTGGCTTCCATCACAGTTACAACTACCATCTTGATTTTTTTTTTTTTAACCTGCTCCTCATGGACACTCCTGACAGAAGGTTCAACTATAGCAAATAGCATTTTGGAGTATATCTGCCAATGTCCTCTTTATTCTTTTCAGATAGAACTAATGTATTTTCTAATTAATAGCTGCTTGTGCATTGTAACAATTCTCTTACCTAACAGTGTGGTCGGTGGAACAGTGTCTGAGGATACTTTGAGATGAAATTCCAATTGTGCACAGAACAGGATCAATGGAACCCAACAGGCCAACAGGAAGAAAATAATGTGGAAAATAAAATAAAAACATGTTAGCTGTTTTGAATATTGCCAAAACATATTTACTACCACATCTGATTACAGGGAAATGGACAACAGAAATCACAATTAAAAATTAAGTCTGACATATGTACCTGAGTAGTAGGAATTCAACAATGATTTGATCTGAAGGGTTTTGCTTTGGACAGAAAATGAACATGGAGAGGATGGTGCTAAGTAGGAAAGACATAAGGAAAAGACTTTAGAAAAGTAAGCTGAAATAGGAGAACAGGGAGAGAAACTCCACAGAGAATAGGATAGTTCTGAATAAACCGGACTAGTATAATTAAAGAAGCAAGCATATTCTAGTTATATCAATCTTTTTTCATTCAACAAAGAGAATAAATTCCCGAAAGTATATTCCAGAAACTTTACTCTTATTAATTTACAGCAAAGAAAAGCAAGACCATATATACTCATTAATTTTGCCATGATCATTTACCCCAAACTGTTCCCCTTCAGATGTGTAAGATTAAAACTCCCATGATCTAATAAGAACATGATTATCTTAAGTGGACTTTATTAAAATAACCTAAAGGCGTTCCAAGCATATGGATCACTATAATATTAGATATATGTGTATATACAGTAAGTGTTGGAGGGATAAAGGAGCATTAGATATGGGTTCTGGATTGTCAGTTATGATGCTAGACTTATCCCTCTTTTTAGCAGAAAAGACTCTTCCTTTAGATGGCTTTAAAGATGCTGGCATAGCAGAAAGAATAAAAAAAATAATAGTTGTGATATAAAACATGTTTTATATCATAGATATTTTTTTAGATGTAT